>NC_092755.1:26236398-26343055 GCF_047496795.1 Chiloscyllium punctatum
CTCGCCCCTCCCTCTGGCTCGCCCTCTCGCTCTCGCCCCCTCCCTCTCTCGCTCCCCTCCCTCTCACGCTCTCGCTCCCTCTCTCTCACTCTCTCATCCCCTCCCTCTCTCTCACCCCCTCCCTCTCTCTCGCACACCCTCCCTCTCTCACTTGCCCCCTCCCTCCCTCTCTCTGACGCCCTGCCTCTCTCTCTCGCCCGCTCCCTCTCTTACCCTCTCCCTCTCTCCCCTCTGTCTCATCCCCTTCCACTGTCTCTCTCTCCCCCCGTCTCTCCCTCCCCCTCCCTCTCTCTCGCCCCCCTCCCTCTCTCTCTCTCACTCCGCTCTCTCTCTCACCCCCCTCCGTCTCTCACTCGCCCCCTCCCTCTCTCTCGCCCCTTCCTCTCTCTCTCTCGCCTCACTCCCTCTCTCGCCGTCCCTCTCTCACTCTCTCGTCCCACTCCATCTCTCGCCCTCTCCCTCTCTCTCTCTCTCTCGCCCCCTCCCTCTCTCTCTCGCCCCACTCCCTCTCTCGCCCTCTCCCTCTCTCTCGCCCACTCACTCCCTCTCTCTCTCGCCCACTACCCTCTCTCTCTCGCCCCCCTCCGTCTCTCACTCGCCCCCTCCCTCTCTCTATCTCGCCCCTTCCCTCTCTATTACTCGCCCCTCCCTCTCTCTCTCGCACCCTCTCTCTCTCGCCCCCTCTCTCTCGCCCCTCCCTCTCTCTCTCTCGCACACCTCTCTCTCACCCCCTCCTTCTCTAACTCCCCCCTCTCTCACTCACTCGCTCCCCTCTCTCTCTCGCCCCCTCCCTCTCTCACTCTACCCCTACCTCTCTCTCTATCTCCAGCCCCCTCCCTCTCTCTCTCTCGACCCTCCCTCTCTCTCTCGCCACCTCCCTCTCTCGCACCCTCGCTCTCCCTCTCCCCCTCGCTCTCTTGCTCCTCTCTCTCTCTCGCCCCCTCCGTCTCTCTCGCCCCCTCACTCTCTCTCTCCCTCTCTCTCTCGCCCCCTCCGTCTCTCGCTCGCCCCCTCCCTCTCTCTCTCTCGCCCCTACCCTCTCTCTCATTCGCCCCCTCCCCTCTCTCTCTCACACCCACCCTCTCTCGCCCCCTACCTCTCTCGCCCCCCTCTCTCGCTCTCGCTCCCCTCTCTCTCTCTCCCCCTCCATCTCTAACTCGCCCCCTCTCACTCTCACTCATTCGCTCCCCTCTCCCTCTCGCCCCCTCCGTCTCTCACTCTACCCCTCCCTCTCTCTCTCTCTCTAGCCCCCTCCCCTCTCTCTCTCGCCCCTCCCTCTGTCTCGCCCCTCTCTCTCTCACCCCCTCCCTCTCTCACTCGCCCCCTCCCTCTCTCTCTCTCGTCTCTACACTCTCTCTAATTCGCCCCCTCCCCTCTCTCTCTCGCACCCTCCCTCTCTCGCCCCCTCACTCTCTCTCGCCACCTCCCACTCTCTCGCCCCCTCCCTCTCTCTCTCGCTCCCCTCTCTCTCTCTCCCCCTCCATCTATAACTCGCCCCCTCTCTCTCACTCATTCGCTCCCCTCTCTCTCTCGCCCCCTCCGTCTCTCACTCTTCCCCCCCTCTCTCTCTAGCCCCCTCCCTCTCTCTCGCCCCCTCTCTCTCTCGCCCCCTCCCTCTCTCGCTCCCCTCCCTCTCACGCTCTCGCTCCCCTCTCTCTCACTCTCACATCCCCTCCCTCTCTCTCGCCCCTCCCTCTCTCTCTCTCGCACCCCTCTCTCTCACCCCCTCCTTCTCTAACTCCCCCCTCTCTCACTCACTCGCTCCCCTCTCTCTCTTGCCCCCTCCCTCTCTCACTCTACCCCTACCTCTCTCTCTATCTCTAGCCCCCTCCCCCTCTCTCTCGACCCTCCCTCTCTCTCTCGCCACCTCCCTCTCTCGCACTCTCCCTCTCCCTCTCCCCCTCGCTCTCTTGCTCCTCTCTCTGTCTCGCCCCCTCCGCCTCTCTCGCCCCCTCCCTCTCTCGCTCCCCTCCCTCTCACGCTCTTGCTCCCCTCTCTCTCACTCTCTCATTCCCTCCCTCTCTCTCGCCCCCTCCTTCTCTCTTGCACCCCCTCCCGCTCTCACTCGCCTCCTCCCTCCCTCTCTCTAACGCCCTTCCTCTCTCTCTCTCGCCCCCTCCCTCTCTCACCTTCTCCCTCTCTCTCTCTCGCGCCCTCTCTACCTCTCTCTCGCCCCCTCCCCTCTCTCTCTCGCCCCCTCCGTCTCTCACTAGCCCCCTCCCACTCTCTCGATCGCCCCTCCCTCTCTCTCTTTAACGCACTCCTCTCTCTCCATCTCGCCCCCTCCCACTCTCGCCCTCTCCCTCTCTCTCTCTCGCCCCCTCTCTCCCTCTCTCTCTCGCCCCCTCCCCTTTCTCTCTCGCCTCTTCCGTCCCTCACTCGCCCCCTCCCTCTCTCTCTCTCGCCCCTTCGCTCTCTCTCACTCGCCTACTCCCCTCTCTCTCGCACCCTACCTCTCTCGCCCCCTCCCTCTCTCTCTCTCGCCCCCTCTCTCCCGCTCTCTCTCGCCCCCTCCCCTCTCTCTCTCGCCCCCTCCGTCTCTCACTCGCCCCCCTCCCTCTCTCTCTCTCGCCTCTACCCTCTGTCTCATTCGCCCCCTCACCTCTGTCTCTCGCACTCTCCGTCTCTCGCCCCCTCCCTCTCTCTCGCCCCCCTCTCTCTCCCGCTCCCCTCTCTCTCTCTCTCCCCCTCCATCTCTAACTCGCCCCCTCTCTCTCTCACTCATTCGCTCCCCTCTCTCTCTCGCTCCCTCCGTCTCTCACTCTACCCCCCTCTCTCTCTAGCCCCCTCCCTCTCTCTCTCGCCCCTCCCTCTCTCTCTCGCCCCCTCTCTCTCTCGCCCCCTCCCTCTCTCGCTCCCCTCCCTCTCACGCTCTCGCTCCCCTCTCTCTCACTCTCTCATCCCCTCCCTCTCTCTCGCCCCCTCCCTCTCTCTCGCACCCCCTCCCTCTCTCACTCACCCCCTCCCTCTCTCTCTCTCATGCCCTCCCTCTCTATCTCTCTCACCCCTCGCGCTCTCGCACCCCCTCCCTCTCTCACTCGTCCCCTCCCTCTCTCCCTCTCTCTCACCCCCCTCGCTTACTCTCCTCACCACCCTCCCTCTCTCTCCCGCCCCCTCCCTCTCTCTCTCTCACACCCTCCCTCTCTCTCTCACACCCTCCCTCTCTCTCCTTGCCACCCTCCCTCTCTCTCTCTCCCTCTCTCTCTCGCCCCCTCCGTCTCTCACTCGCCCCCTCCCTCTCTCTCTCTCGCCCCTACCCTCTCATTCGCCCCCCTCCCCTCTGTCTCTCGCACCCTCCCTCTCTCGCCCCCTCCCTCTCTCTCGCCCCCGTCTCTCTCTCGCTCCCCAGTCTCTCTCTCCCGCTCCATCTCTAACTCGCCCCCTCTCTCTCACTCATTCGCTCCCCTCTCTCTCTCGCCCCCTCCGTCCCTCACTCTACCCCTCCCTCTCTCTCTCTCTAGCCCCCTCCCTCTCTCTCTCGCCCCTCCCTCTCTCTCGCCCCCTCTCTCTCTCGCCCCCTCCCTCTCTCGCTCCCCTCCCTCTCACGCTCTCGCTCCCCTCTCTCTCACTCTCTCATCCCCTCCCTCTCTCTCGCCCCCTCCCTCTCTCTCGCACCCCCTCCCTCTCTCTCTCGCCCCTCCCTCTGTCTCGCCCCTCTCTCTCTCGCCCCCTCCCTCTCTCGCTCCCCTCCCTCTCACGCTCTCGCTCCCCTCTCTCTCACTCTCTCATCCCCTCCCGCTCTCTCGCCCCCTCCCTCTCTCTCGCAACCCCTCCCTCTCTCACTTGCCCCCTCCCTCCCTCTCTCTGACGCCCTGCCTCTCTCTCTCTCGCCCGCTCCCTCTCTTACCCTCTCCCTCTCTCCCTCTATCTCATCCCCTTCCACTGTCTCTCTCTCCCCCGTCTCTCACTCACCCCCTCCCTCTCTCTCGCCCCCTCCCGCTCTCTCTCTCACTCCGCTCTCTCTCTCACTCCCTCCGTCTCTCACTCGCCCCCTCCCTCTCTCTCTCGCCCCTTCCTCTCTCTCTCTCGCCTCACTCCCTCTCTCACCGTCCCTCTCTCACTCTCTCGTCCCACTCCATCTCTCGCCCTCTCCCTCTCTCTCTCTCTCGCCCCCTACCTCTCTCTGTCGCCCCACTCACTCTCTCGACCTCTCCCTCTCTCTCGCCCCCTCTCTCCCTCTCTCACTCGCCCCCTCCCTCTCTCTATCTCGCCCCTTCCCTCTCTATTACTCGCCCCTCCCCTCTCGCTCTCGCACCCTCTCCATCTCGCCCCCTCTCTCTCGCCCCCTCCCTCTCTCTCTCTCGCACCCCTCTCTCTCACCCCCTCCTTCTCTAACTCCCCCCTCTCTCACTCACTCGCTCCCCCCTCTCTCTTGCCCCCTCCCTCTCTCACTCTACCCCTACCTCTCTCTCTATCTCTAGCACCCTCCCCCTCTCTCTCGACCCTCCCTCTCTCTCTCGCCACCTCCCTCTCTCGCACCCTCCCTCTCCCTCTCCCCCTCGCTCTCTTGCTCCTCTCTCTCTCTCGCCCCCTCCGTCTCTCTCGCCCCCTCCCTCTCTCGCTCGCCTCCCTCTCACGCTCTTGCTCCCCTCTCTCTCACTCTCCCATTCCCTCCCTCTCTCTCGCCCCCTCCTTCTCTCTTGCACCCCCTCCCGCTCTCACTCGCCTCCTCCCTCCCTCTCTCTAACGCCCTTCCTCTCTCTCTCTCGCCCCCTCCCTCTCTCACCTTCTCCCTCTCTCTCTCGCGCGCCCTCTCTACCTGTCTCTCGCCCCCTCCCCTCTCTCTCTCGCCCCCTCCGTCTCTCACTAGCCCCCTCCCACTCTCTCGATCGCCCCTCCCTCTCTCTCTTTAACGCACTCCTCTCTCTCCATCTCGCCCCCTCCCACTCTCGCCCTCTCCCTCTCTCTCTCTCGCCCCCTCTCTCCCTCTCTCTATCGCCCCCTCCCCTTTCTCTCTCGCCTCTTCCGTCTCTCACTCGCCTCCTCCCTCTCTCTCTCTCTCGCCCCTTCGCTCTCTCTCACTCGCCTACTCCCCTCTCTCTCTCGCACACTACCTCTCTCGCCCCCTCCCTCTCTCTCTCTCGTCCCCTCTCTCCCTCTCTCTCTCGCCCCCTCCCCTCTCTCTCTCGCCCCCTCCGTCTCTCACTCGCCCCCTCCCTCTCTCTCTCTCGTCCCCTCTCTCCCTCTCTCTCTCGCCCCCTCCCCTCTCTCTCTCGCCCCCTCCGTCTCTCACTCGCCCCCTCCCTCTCTCTCACTCGCCTCCTCCCTCTCTCTCTCTCGCCCCTTCGCTCTCTCTCACTCGCCTACTCCCCTCTCTCTCTCGCACCCTACCTCTCTCGCCCCCTCCCTCTCTCTCTCTCGTCCCCTCTCTCCCTCTCTCTCTCGCCCCCTCCCCTCTCTCTCTCGCCCCCTCCGTCTCTCACTCGCCCCCTCCCTCTCTCTCTCTCGCCCCCTCCCTCTCTCTCTCTCGCCTCTACCCTCTCTCTCATTCGCCCCCTCCCCTCTCTCTCTCGCACCCTCCCTCTCTCCCCCCCTCCCTCTCTCTCGCCCCCCTCTCTCTCTCGCTCCCCTCTCTCTCTCTCCCCCTCCATCTCTAACTCGCCCCCTCTCTCTCTCACTCATTCGCTCCCCTCTCTCTCTCGCTCCCTCCGTCTCTCACTCTACCCCCCTCTCTCTCTAGCCCCCTCCCTCTCTCTCTCGCCCCTCCCTCTCTCTCGCCCCCTCTCTCTCTCGCCCCCTCCCTCTCTCGCTCCCCTCCCTCTCACGCTCTCGCTCTTGTTCCCTCTCTCTCTCTCGCCCCCTCTCTATCTCTCTCACTCCCCGCGCTCTCGCACCCCCTTCCTCTCTCACTTGTCCCCTCCCTCTCTCTCTCTGTCTCACCCCCTCCCTTTCTCTCCTCACCACCCTCCCTCTCTCTCTCTCGCTCCCCTCCCTCCCACACTCTCGCTCCCCTCCCTCTCACTCCCTCGCTCCACTCCCTCTCACACTCTCGCTCACCTCCCTCTCACTCCCTCGCTCCACTCCCGCTCACTCTATCGCCCCCTCCCTCTCTCTCTCACTCCCTCCCTCTCTCTCCTTGCCACCCTCCCTCTCTCTCTCGACCCCTCCCTCTCTCTCTGTCCCTCTCTCTCTCGCCGCCGCCGTCTCTCATTCGCTCCCTCCCTCTCTCTCTCTCGCCCCTACCCTCTCTCTCATTCGCCCCCTCCCCTCTCTCACTCGCACCCTCCCTCTCTCGCCCCCTCCCTCTCTCTCGCCCCCCTCTCTCTCTCGCTCCCCTCTCTCTCTCTCCCCTTCATCTCTAACTCGCCCCCTCTATCTCTCACTCATTCGCTCCCCTCTCTCTCTCGCCCCCTCCGTCTCTCACTCTACCCCCCTCTCTCTCTCTCTCTAGCTCCCTCCCTCTCTCTCTCGCCCCTCCCTCTCTCTCGCCAACTCTCTCTCTCGCCCCCTCCCTCTCTCGCTCCCCTCCCTCTCACGCTCTTGCTCCCCTCTCTCTCACTCTCTCATCCCGTCCCTCTCTCTCGCCCCCTCCCTCTCTCTCGCACCCCCTCCCTCTCTCACTCGGCCCCTCCCTCTCTCTCGCTCATGCCCTTCCTCTCTCACTCTTGTTCCCTCTCTCTCTCTCGCCCCCTCTCTATCTCTCTCACCCCCCGCGCTCTCTCACCCCCTTCCTCTCGCACGCGTCCCCTCCCTCTCTCTCTCTCTCTCACCCTCTCCCTTTCTCTCCTCACCACCCTCCCTCTCTCTCTCGCACCCTCTCTCTCTCTCTCTCGATCCCCTCCCTCTCAATCTCTCGCTCCCCTCCCTCTCACATTCTCGCTCCCCTCCCTCTCACTCCCTCGCTCCACTTCCGCTCACTCTATCGCCCCCTCCCTCTCTTTCTCGCCCCCTCCCCCCTCTCTCACTCCCTCCCTCTCTCTCTCACACCCTCCCTCTCTCTCCTTGCCACCCTCCCTCTCTCTCTCGACCCCTCCCTTTCTCTGGGTAAAAACAATGACTGCAGATGCTGAAAATCAAATACTGGATTAGTGGTGCTGGAAGAGCACAGCAGTTCAGGCAGCATCTAACGAGCAGCGAAATCAACGTTTCGGGCAAAAGCCCTTCATCAGGAATAAAGGCAGTGAGCCTGAAGCATGGAGAGATAAGCTAGAGGAGGGTGGGGGTGGGGAGAGAGTAGCATAGAGTACAATGGGTGAGTGGGGGAGGAGATGAAGGTGATAGGTTAAGGAGGAGAAGGTGGAGTGGATAGGTCGGACAAGTCAAGGAGTCAGTAACTGAGCTGGAAGTTTGAAACTAGGATGAGGTGGGGGAAGGGGAAATGAGGAAGCTGTTGAAGTCCACATTGATGCCCTGGGGTTGAAGTGTTCCGAGGCGGAAGATGAGGCGTTCTTCCTCCAGGCGTCTGGTGGTGAGGGAGCGGCGGTGAAGGAGGCCCAGGACCTCCATGTCCTCGGCAGAGTGGGAGGGGAAGTTGAAATGTTGGGCCAGGGGGCGGTTTGGTTGATTGGTGCGGGTGTCCCGGAGATGTTCCCGAAAGCGCTCTGCTAGGAGGCGCCCAGTCTCCCCAATATAGAGGAGACAACATCGGGATGTGGAAGGCTCCTTTAGGGCCTTGGATAGAGGTGAGGGAGGAGGTGTGGGCACAGGTTTTACAGTTCCTGCGGTGGCAGGGGAAAGTGCCAGAATGGGAGGGTGGGTCGTAGGGGGGTGTGGACCTGACCAGGTAGTCACGGAGGGAACGGTCTTTGCGGAAGGCGGAAAGGGGTGGGGAGGGAAATATATCCCTGGTGGTGGGGTCTTTTTGGAGGTGGCGGAAATGTCGGTGGATGATTTGGTTGATGCGAAGGTTTGTAGGGTGGAAGGTGAGCACTCGGGGCGTTCTGTCCTTGTTACGTTGGAGGGGTGGGGTCTGAGGGCGGAGGTGCGGGATGTGGACGAGATGCGTTGGAGGGCATCTTTAACCACATGGGAAGGGAAATTGCGGTCTCTAAAGAAGGAGGCCATCTGGTGTGTCCTATGGTGGAACTGGTCCTCCTGGGAGCAGATACGGCGGAGGCGGAGAAATTGGGAATACGGGATGGCATTTTTGCAAGAGATAGGGTGGGAAGAGGTGTAATCCAGGTAGCTATGGGAGTCAGTGAGTTTGTAAAAAATGTCTGTGTCAAGTCGGTCGTCACTAATGGAGATGGAGAGGTCCAGGAAGGGGAGCGAGGTGTCAGAGATTGTCCAGGTAAATTTAAGGTCAGGGTGGAATGTGTTGGTGAAGTTGATGAATTGCTCAACCTCCTCGCGGGAGCACGAGGTGGCGCCAATGCAGTCATCAATGTAGCGGAGGAAGAGGTGGGGAGTGGTGCCGGTGTAATTACGGAAGATCAACTGTTCAACAAAGCCAACAAAGAGACAGGCATACGTGTGGCCATGGCTACGCCTTTGGTCTGGAGGAAGTGGGAGGATTCAAAGGAGAAATTGTTAAGGGTGAGGACCAGTTCGGCCAAACGAATGAGAGTGTCAGTGGAAGGGTACTGTTGGGGACGTTTGGAGAGGAAAAAACCGAGGGCTTGGAGTCCCTGGTCGTGGCGGATGGAGGTGTAGAGGGATTGGATATCCATGGTGAAGATAAGGCGTTGGGGGCCGGGGAAACGGAAGTCTTGGAGGAGGTGGAGGGCGTGGGTGGTGTCTCGAACGTATGTGGGGAGTTCCTGGACTAGGGGGGATAGGACAGTGTCAAGGTAGGTAGAGATGAGTTCAGTGGGGCAGGAGCATGCTGAGACAATGCGTCGGCCAGGGTGGTCAGGCTTGTGGATCTTGGGAAGGAGGTAGAACATGGCAGTGCGGGGTTCCCGGACTATGATGTTGGAAGCTGTGAGTGGGAGATCTCCTGGGGTGATGAGGTTCTGTATGGTCTGGGAGATGATGGTTTGGTGATGGGGGGTGGGGTCATGGTCGAGGGAGCAGTAGGAAGAGGTGTCCTCGAGTTGGCGTTTGGCTTCAGCGGTGTAGAGGTCAGTGCGCCAGACTACCACTGCGCCCCCTTTATCCGCTGGCTTGATGGTGAGGTTGGGATTGGAGCAGAGGGATTGGAGGGCTGCGCGTTGTGAGGGTGAGAGGTTGGAGTGGGGGAGGGGGGACGACAGGTTGAGGCGGTTAATGTCCCGGCGGCAGTTGGAAATGAAGAGGTCGAGGGCAGGTAATAGGCCAGCGCGGGGTGTCCAGGTGGATGCAGTGTGTTGGAGGTGGGCGAAGGGGTCCTCGGAAGGTGGGCGGGAGTCTTGAGTGTGAAAGTAAGCTCGGAGGCGGAGGCGACGGAAGAATTGTTCGATGTCACGTCGTGTATTAAATTCATTGATGCGTGGACGGAGGGGGATGAAGGTGAGTCCTTTGCTGAGCACTGATCGTTCGTCCTCAGTGAGTGGGAGGTCTGGAGGGATGGTGAAAACTCGGCAGGGCCGGGAGCTGGGATCTCGTGTGGGTGTGGAGCTGGGAGTGGGGTCGGAGCCAGTACCTGGAGTGGGTGTGATGGTGGGGGGAATGGGGGTGGAGGCATGAGCTGGGGTGATGTTGCCCTCGGGGTTCTGGGGGGTGGGGATAGTGACAGTGGGGTCTGTGGGGGGCGTGTCAGCAGAATGCAGGTGAGTGGCGCTGGTGGAGGCGGAAGTGGTGGTGATCATGGCAGTAGGGGTGGCGGGAGTCACTGAGCATGTGGCATCAGCGATGATGTGAGGGCCGGAAGTGGCTGTGGGAGTGGCCATGATGTGGGCGGAAGTGACATCATCACGCAGCATGGGGGTGGTAGCTGCGTCAGCCGCATGGCTAATGGCGTTTCCGAGGCCAGGGGAATCTTCTGGAATGTTTGAGGAGCGCTGGTTATGGAGGTGGGTGGATAAAAGTTTGTTGTACTTACAGTTTTTGATGTTTGAGATGGAATTGAAATACTGTTTGTTGAGAGTATGAATTCTCCTGAGGATGTAGTACAGAGTGGGTCCTTTGCAATTCTGAGAGAGTGTGGCCCTCAGCTGAGGCAGGGCTGACTGGAGAGAGGTTAGGTGACGGCGCATTGCTGCGAGCGTGGAGCGGAGGATCCTGAAGGAGAACTGTTGCTGGTGTTTTTGAATCTGTAGTCTATACTGTTTGTCCTGTTCGGGTCCGAACTCTGCTGGTTTAAAGGTGGTCTGGAGTCCGTGTGGGATGAGTTGGTTACGGAGGCAGGCACTGAGGAAGCAAATGTGGCTGTGGTACCGAGTTTGTTTCACAACATGGTTAAAGAGCTTCAGAGCAGAGGAAATTACCTGGGAGTTGCAGTAGGAGAGGGACTCCCTGAGATTCTTGTAGAGAGAGGAGGAAAACTTCTTCAAGGCAGGCATCCTTGCAAGAGGATTCGCAGTAGGGTTAAAATCAACAAGGTAAAAACAATGACTGCAGATGCTGAAAATCAAATACTAGATTAGTGGTGCTGGAAGAGCACAGCAGTTCAGGCAGCATCCAACGAGCAGCGAAATCAACGTTTCGGGCAAAAGCCCTTCATCAGGAATAAAGGCAGTGAGCCTGAAGCATGGAGAGATAAGCTCGAGGAGGGTGGGGGTGGGGAGAGAGTAGCATAGAGTACAATGGGTGAGTGGGGTAGGAGATGAAGGTGATAGGTCAAGGAGGAGAGGGTGGAGTGGATAGGTGGAAAAGAAGATAGGCAGGTCGGACAAGTCAAGGAGACAGTAAATGAGCTGAAAGTTTGAAACTAGGATGAGGTGGGGGAAGGGGAAATGAGGAAGCTGTTGAAGTCCACATTGATGCCCAGGGGTTGAAGTGTTCCGAGGCGGAAGATGAGGCGTTCTTCCTCCAGGCGTCTGGTGGTGAGGGAGCGGCGGTGAAGGAGGCCCAGGACCTCCATGTCCTCGGCAGAGTGGGAGGGGGAGTTGAAATGTTGGGCCACGGGGCGGTTTGGTTGATTGGTGCGGGTGTCTCGGAGATGTTCCCGAAAGCGCTCTGCTAGGAGGCGCCCAGTCTCCCCAATGTAGAGGAGACCACATCGGGAGCAACAGATACAATAAATGATATTGGTGGATGTGCAGGTGCAAAAGACCTTGAGTTTCCATTTGCCTGCCAGTTTAATACCCCATCCTGCTCTCTGCCCAATATCTCTGTGTCAGGCTTGCTGCAGTGTTCCAGGACATTTCAACGCAAGCTGGAAGAACAACACCCCAATTTCCGGGGGCGGACCCTGTAGCTCTTCAGACTAAAAAAAAATTCAATAATTTTAGGGACTGAACTCCTCAATGCCGCCGACCCATACCACCAGGTCTAGTAATCACTTAGCCTTCCATTACTCACTCTCTATCGTTAGGTACTATTAGTCTCCATTAACAGCAATTCAGCGTCTTCTGTATATAAATCAACAATTTCAGGGCTACCATCCGTTCTGAGGAAGGGCCGCTGAACTAGAAACTTTAATTCTGATTTCTTTGCACAGAGGCATTTAGACTCAAAACGTCAGCTCTTTTCTCTCCTCACAGATGCTGCCAGACCAGCTGAGATTTTTCAGCACTTTCTCTTTTGTTTACAAATTACTCGAGAATCAACTGAGATAACAGCTTTGCTTATATCGGTCAGATCCGTCAATTTGTCACAGTTCAGAACGAAAAAAATCGATAGAGGGAAACTCAGCAGGTCCGGCACTCTCTGAGCAGAGATACACAGAATTAAGCTTTGATTCCAATATGACTTTTTCAGAACAGTGTCACATCATATTCGATATATTAACTCTGTTTCTCTCTGCAGTTACTTCCTCATCTGTTGCTCTTCTCCATCATTTTATTTGTGTTTCATGCTTCCGTATCACCATATTTCATGTTTCTTGACAGGGCTACATGCTGAATTTGGTTATATGTGGACAATGGAGTCCTTTCCTGTTCCTATTATAGTTCGTGTGATACTTAATTTTAAGTATCCTGCCAGACATGAACAATATGATCAATCTCAAACAAAAAAAACCAACAGAACTTAAAGGGCAAGCTCAGCAGGTCTGGCAGTATCTGTGAAGAGAAATCAAAGTTAATGTTCTGGTCCAGTGATACTACTCAATCTGTATTCCCAATGATTAAATGGTGTGTATATAAAATATAGTTCACTTTATCACATTTAAAATGATCCTGTTCAGTTCACACTGTCATTCAGCATTGCATCTCCCAAATGTTGCCTGTTTACTTGTTGTGCATTAGATTTAATTCTGTCTGTCAGAAAGAGTGATGATGACTGAGGAATATCATTGTACTCCCCATGCAGTCTCCACAGCCACTATCCCCATTCTGTCCTATCTCCCAACCAATGTCATGTTCATTCGAGCCTGACTCATTGATTCATATGTCTTCATCAATGAGTTCATTGTAATTATCATTCTTGGTTTTGGACTGAGGCCAGATTGCGTAAAAAAAGTATGGTTTTACAGGAAATAAAACTGCATTTAGAAGTTTGTCAATTTGTATAAATAAATTACTGAACCATATTCCCTATGGAAGCTCCAAAGTTGCCTTATTACAGCTGTGAGAGGAACATTCAGAGAAGTCCACACTTCCTGTCTATGTGCAGGGCAACTGTGCCCAGTGACAGTGTGTTGGCTGGCGTTTGTTCCCGTGGAGGAGAGATCAGCACAGTAACAACGTCTGATTGTGTTTCCTTTGTAGGGGTGGAGGGATTTGAGGAGAGATGGTTGCAGCATAGTAAACGGACAACAGAGCAGGATCATCTCGCCTACGAAAAGATAACATCCATCAGTCTCCCTCACTAGAGCAATTGGTGATGGGAGATTTGACCAATAGCCAGCGATGTCAACACTTCCGAAGATCGTTGCATCCTCACTCTCCACCGGAGTCGTACCCGAGGACTGGAGAGAGGCAAATGTAATTCCTCTCTTCAAGAAAGGAAATAGGGAAATCCCCGACAATTATGGACCAGTAAGTCTCACGTCTGTCGTCTGCAAGGTGTTAGAAAGGATTCTGAGGGATAGAATTTATGACCATCTGGAAGGGCATGGCTTGATTAAATGCAGTCAACACGGCTTTGTGAGGGGCATGTCATGCCTCACAAACCTTATCAAATTCTTTGAGGATGTGACAAGAAACGTTGATGAGTGTCGAGCTGTGGATGTGGTATATATCGACTTCAGCAAAGCATTTGATAAGGCTCCCCATGGTTGGCTCATTCAGAAGGTCCGGAGGATTGGGATACAAGGAAACTTAGCTGTCTGGATGCAGAACTAGCTAGCCAACAGAAGACAGCGAGTGGTAGTAGAAGGAAAATATTCTGCCTGGAAGTCTGTAGTGAGTGGTGTTCCACAGGGCTTTCTCCTTGGGCCTCTACTGTTTGTAATTTTTATTAACGACTTGGATGAGGGGATTGAAGGATGGGTCAGCACGTTTGCAGACGACACAAAGGTTGGAGGTGTCGTTGACAGTATAGAGGGCTGTTGTAGGCTGCAGTGTGACATTGACAGGATGCAGAGATGGGCTGAGAGGTGACAGATGGAGTTCAACCTGGATAAATGCGAGGTGATGCATTTTGGAAGGTCGAATTTGAAAACTGAGTACAGGATTAAGGATAGGAGTCTTGGCAGTGTGGAGGAACAGAGGGCTCTTGGGGTGCAGGTACATATATCACTTAAAGTGGCCACCGAAGTGGACAGGGTTGTTAAGAAAGCATATGGTGTTTTGGCTTTCATTAACAGTGGGATTGACTTTAAGAGTCGTGAGATCTTGTTGCAGCTCTATAAAACTTTGGTTAGACCACACTTGGAATACAGCGTCCAGTTCTGGTTGCCCTATTCATACGAAAGATGTTGATGCTTTGGAGAGGGTTCAGAGGAGATTTACCAGGATGTTGCCTGGACTGGAGGGCTTATCTTGTGAAGAGAGGTTGACTGAGTTCGGAATTTTTTCATTAGAGAAAAGGAGGAGGAGAGGGGATCTGACTGAGTTATACAAGATACTGAGGGGCAAAGATAGCGTCGATAGCCAGAGACTATTTCTAAGGGCGGAGATGGCTAACACGAGGGGTCATAGTTTTAAGCTGGTTGGAGCAAACTATAGAGGGGGTGTCAGAAGCGGGTTCTTTACACAGAGAGTTGGGAGAGCATGGAATGCGTTGCCAACAGCAGTTGTGGAAGCAAGTCATTGGGGACATTTGAGAGACTGCTAGACGTGCATATGGTCACACAAATTTGAGGGTCCATACATGAGGATCAGTGGTCGGCACAACATCATGGGCTGAAGGGCCTGTTCTGTGCTGTACTGTTGTATGTTCTATGTTCTTTGTTCTAGATGTTGGCAGCCTTTCTACGGCAACGGACCATGTAAATAGAGTCAATGAGATTGGCTGTGCACCCAAACTTCTGTAGTTTCTTGTGGTCCTGGACAGAGCATTGCTGTATGAAGCCATGACACACCCAGACAGTATGCTCTCAATGGTGTATCTGTCGAAATAGGGCATGCTGAATTTCCTGAGCCTCCTGAGGAAGAAGAGGCTTTATTGAACCTTCTTGACTGTCACACCTATGCAAGAAGACCAGGGTATGTTGTCAGTTATCGTCACTCTGAAGTGGTTGATGCTCTGCACTGCCTCAACCATTGATGTAGATGACGATGTGTTCCTCTCCTTTCTTTCTGATACTCAATGATCAGTTCCTTACAATTGCTGAATTTGAGAGAGAGGTTATTATCATTACACCATGCCACTAAGCACTCGATCTCCTTTCTGTATTCTGACTCATCGTTGTTTGATATCCCTCCTGATTTGGTGATTTTATCAGCGAACTTGTAGCTGCCGTTGTTTGGAATTTGACAACATAGCCGCATGTGTTCAGGGCGTACAGTAGGGGGTGAAGACAGAGATATGGGAGTAGAGGGAGTAGGGTATGGGGCTAAGGACTCAACCTTGGGAGTAAAGGGAGTAGGGTATGGAGATGAGGACACAACCATGGGAGTGCAGAAAAGCGAGGGAGAGACACACACAGCAAGAAAGAGACACATACACACACAGTGAGAGAGAGACACACATACACACAACGCAAGGGAGCGACACGTACACACACACACACACAGCGAGGGTGGGAGACACACATACACAGCAAGAGGGACCCACACACACATTGAGAGAGTGACATGCGCACGCGTATACACAGACAAACACACACACACACACACACACACACACACACACACACACACACACACACACACACACACACACACACACACACAGAGGAAGGGAGCATCCTTCACATATAGCGAGGCCGGGATAATGCACACACACACTGCAATTGCCAGGAGTCTGGTGTAGGCATCCATGTTGTCCAGATGTTCCATAGATGAGGGCAGGGCAGGTATATGGCATCCGTTGTGGACCCGTTACATCAGTCAGCACATTATAGGACAGCAGGTCAGGCTGGGAGACTGAAGGTGGTGTGGGCCATAACCTGCGTCTCAAAGCACTTCATGTCGATTGAAGTCAGAGCTACTGGGTGGTAGTCATTAAGAAACGTTGCATGTGATTTCTCACTTACAAGGATGATGGTGGTCTTCTTGAAGTGGGTTGGGATTTCGGCTTCAGGAGGGAGAAGTTGAAGTTGTTTTTAAATACCTCTGCCAGTTGGTCCTCACAGGATCTGAGTGCTCAGCCGGGAATACTCTGCAGGCCTGTCATTTTCTTTGATTTGACCTGCAGGAATACTGATCATGTCTGCTGTGGTGATAGCAGGCACAGGTACATCCGATGCTGTCAGGGCAGGTTTCACACTGACAGTCACACACTCATTCATCATAGACATTCCCTCCCCCAGCTCTCTCCATCATCATCAACACACAGTGACATTGGTTGTTGTGAGCAACACAGTTAGTGTTGAGGCAGAGTGACATCATTAGATTGGGATTGTGCACCATCAAGTCCTTTGTCACCATAACGGGGTAAATTCACAACCAAGCGGGGGCAGGGTGTGCTCCTACTGGGTGTCAGTGGTGCAGGGAGTGAAGATGTTACAGGTGTAATTCCAATCAAGCCACTGCTTTAACCTGAATGGAGTCAACCACCTTGAGTGCTGTGTTTTCAATGGTGGACAGTCCTTAGGGAGTCAGGAAGTGCCATTTACATGAACCAACTGAACAAAGGACCTGAGGGCAGTTTTGCTCAGTTTGGAGATGACACAGTGATGGTTGGATGGGCAGGTGATATTCATGAAGTGGGAGGCTGTAGTAAAGCTTGGACAATTTAGGGCTGTGGGCGAACACGTGGCTGATGGAACACAATATGGGATCGTGTGAGATTATGCACTTAGATAGGCGGAATAGAGGCAGACACTATGTTCTAATAGGATCCATTGAATCTGAAGCACAAAAGGATTTTGAAGCACTCATCCTTTCTTATGGTTAATGTGCAGGTTCAGTTGAGAGTTAGGAAAGCAAATGCAATGTTCCCGTTCATTTCAAAGGATCTAGAATACAAGAGAGGAGACATACTGCTGAGAATGTAATGGGCTATGTTCAGACGGCATTTGGAAGTTGTTTTGGGCACTATCTCTGGGGGAAGATCTGCTGGTGTTGGAGGTGATCCATCCTGGGGAAGGTGATTTGTCATATGCATGGCAGTGTGTGTACTCGATGGAATTTAGAAGAATGGGAGTTGAGATATCCGATAGAAATTGATTGATCACTGGAAATATTGACACAGTCAGTGTGTAGAAGATAGTTCCACTAGTCATAGAGACAATGACAAAATGGCAGTTTCAGAGTGAAGGAATGGGCTGAATGGCCTAAATCTATTACTATATTGCATGCTCTTTCGGTAGTACGGTCTATTATTCAGTGCAGAATTGTAAGTCTCGGACCTGCTTTTGTAAGCCTTGTATTTGTCTGGTTATTTTACTTCACGTTCTGTTCAATGGTAACCCTTATGATATGGATGGTTGGAGTATTCAGTGTCATATTAAACTTTGAATATGAACAGTGATCTGTGAGTCTCATCTGGCGGGAGTACATTGTCTCTCCGATGATTGTCATTTTCAGTGTGGTATTTTCGAAGGATTGATCCTGTTACGCCAGTATTGTTGAATTAAACAAAACAGATGCAATTTATCACAGCACTCAGCAACAATAAGTCATCGAACACTGAACACCCTTCTAATAACAAAAAGTCGACAATGTTCTGTATACGAAACTCTGCTTTCCTGTTCATGTTCAAATCAGATAACCTATCCCATTGAGATGCTCAACTTGGAACTATTTGTAAAAAATCTTTTTTTGGATGCGGGCATTGCTGGATGGGCCCACCATTTCTTGTCCGTCCCTCGTTGCCTCCCTGAGAAAGTGGTGCTGAGCTGCCTTCGTGAACCGCTGCAGTCCACCTGCTGTGTGTTGACCCACAATGCTATTAATGAAGGAATTCCAGCGTTTTTTCACAGCAACAGTGAAGGAACGGCAATATATTTCCACATCAGGATGATGACTGGTTTGGAAGGGAATTTGTAAGTTTGTGATATTCCCATACGTCTGCAGCCCTTGTCATTCTAGACGTCAGTGTTCGTGGGATTGGAAGATGCTGTGTGAGGATCTTTGTGGAATTTCTGCATTGTGTCTAGTAGATAGTACACGCTTCAACTACTGAGAGACGGTGGTGGAGGGAGTGAATGCTTGTGGATGTGATGCCAATCAAATGGACTGTTTTGTCCAGGATGGTGTCAAACTACTTGGTGTTGTTGGGTCTGCACTCATTCAGGCAAGTGGGAGAATTCCATCTCATTCCTGACTTGTGCCTAGTAGATGATCGACAGGCTTTGGTTAGTCAGGAGGGGAGTTACTCGCACAGTATTCCTAGACTCTGATCTGCTCTTATATTTATGTGGCAAGTCCAGTTGAGTTTCTGGTCAATGATAACCCCCAGGATATTGATAGTGGGGAATTTAGTAATGATAATGCTGCTGAATACCAAGTTGTTATATATAGTTTCTTATTGGTGATGGTCATTGTCTGGCATCTGTGTGGTTTGAATGTAACTTGCCACTTATCAGCCCAAACCTGGTGAGGGTCCGGATCTTGTTGCATTTGGGCATGGACTACTTCCATATCTGAGCATTTGCGAATGGTGCTGAACATTGTGCAGTCATTGTCAAATATCCCCACGTCTGACGTTATGATGGAGGGAAGGTCATTGATGAAGCAGCTGAAGATGCTTGGATCGAGGTTTTATCTGAAGTGTCACTGAAGATATTACCTTGTATGGTGATGAAACGTCTGATAATAAACCTTCCAGCTCAGCGAGCAAAGCTACATTCACATTATCCTGAGGGACTGCTGCAGAAATGTTCTGGAGCAGAGATGACTGACCTCCAACAACAAAGACCATCTTCCTATCTGTCAGGTATGACACCAATAATGGAGTATTTGCCTGCAATACCATTTTTGGTCGGGTTCCATGATGCCACATTTGAAAGAATGTAGCATGATGGTAAGGGCTGGAATTCAGCTCCTTTTTCTATGTTTGAACCAAGGCTGTAATGAGATGGATAGATATGGACAAGCAGAAGTAAGAAGTTTTATTTAGAAACTCCTCTGGACTGCAAACCCTTTATCTGGGTGTCGTACACTGTGAGCAGTGTTGTGCTGATACTGGCTGTCATCCCAGATCACTTATTCCCAATAAAGTCACAGAGCTAGGTTACTGACAGCTAACAAAGTCCATTCCAGCCAATAGATTAGTACCATGGAGAAGGTGGATTTAAAAAAAAAGACTATGCGAAGAACAGCAGGAAATGATAACAACTCCCACTGTTTGAGAGACTGGTCCAGAGAATCTCAGTCAGGTGGATCCCTGACTGTCGTGGAAATTAATCTGAATGGACTCAGATGTGAGCAAGAGCAAAGGAAAAGCTTTATTTTTAACCACTGCAGAGAGCCAATACACTTGGCAAACACACCATGTGAAAGGGCCCTGAACATAATTAACGTATTCCTTTTGTGCTCTTCTTATCACACGCTCAAGGACATGGGGTGGGAAACATTCAAGTTCTTACTTTTTCACTCCCTTGCCGTGGACATAACTGTCTTTATGTTTTCCTTAGCTTTTCTGCTTAATTCGCCTGCTCGCCAGGCCAGGTTGAATGTATACAAAGTTCAGCAAAGACAAGCTGTCTACTCGACTGCAGAATTCAGCAAAGCGTTTGCAACGTTCAGAAAAGTTTTAGAATTAGCATAGCATTCTCTTTCAGGTTTCACAAAAAATGTTACGTTTGTTAATTTTCCATTACACTGACAGAGGGGAAATCAGGATTTCAGCTGTGGATCAAATAATGATTGATAAATATCACACACCACTTCCATAGTTTTGTAATCCACGTTTCAATTTATATAGCTCCTTATCAGGAGTGCATTTTAACAACCGGATCTTTTTGTAGTTTGCATATTTCATTCTGTACAGAAAATCACTTTTCCCTGTATTTTGTATTGCATAAATGCATTTCATTAATACTGTCTCTGCTAATTCCTCATTGTAGATATGCCCTTGAATCTGTTCTTCATATGAGTTATAAAGAGTATCAATGCTAGTGATTGGGGAATATCACTGTCCCTCCGCCCAGACTGAACAGTCATGTCCCCGAGTCCTCGCCATCTTCTCTCTTTTCCCCAATGTCATAATCACAATGTAAATGAAGTCCAATAAATGATACTTCATCACAGTTCCTTAGCATCGATAACATCAACAACATGACCCGCACCTGCCCTCTCTGATTCTGGAATAACAATCTGAATTGTGGTTGTCACGTACTATTCCCCGATAACATATCCATGCCGTTTGTTTGTGATAAAGCCACATTTTCTCAGGCACATTTTGCCATCAGATCATGGATGAAAGATGTTCTCTCAATGTGTTACTGATATTACAATGACTGATCTGTAGTTACAGGATTTGTTTCTCCATGTATGAGCAGAGAAGCATGTTTATGGTCTGTTAAACCTCTGGCATTATTTCCATATCCAAGGCAGACAGAATGATTACACACAATCAATCTTCCAACTTCAACATTCCTTCTTTCAGTCACACCCATATATCACACCCAGAATGCATGAATGTTCAAAGTTATTTTGAATTTTAATGTAATAGTATTGAATTGAAAGGCATTAACTGAGCTGTTTATTCTGGGATTGAGATTATGTCAGTCTCCATGGATCCTATGCGTCCCTAGAGAGGTCCTCTCTTCAATGAATAAAGGAATGATTTCAGTGTTTTATCCCATCGTATGATCAGGAGCATCACCCACACCAGTAACAGGGATCTGCAGCTTCAGAGAGAGGGTGAGGAGAGATCAGAAACTGATAGCATTAGACTGGAATATTCCAACAATGGACAGGAGTTTATCCGATGGTCTTCACTGGCTTTCCCAACCTTGGATATCATCAGTATCGCGGATTGAAAATGTACTGATGGTTATCAAGCTGGTTACTATCCTATCCTTGATGTAGTTGGTACTCCTGTTAAGTCACTCGAGCTGTCTAGTGAAACGTTCTGAATAGAATTGAGGCTCATTATATCTAAATTTTGGAAAGGTGCAAGTCAACGTTTTCATTTTCAATCAAAGACTCCATTCCTTAGAAATTATAACGAGCAAATTACTCAATACAAGTTGCTTAGCAAATGCGAGGATGAAACAGACTGTTCTCAACCTCCTTGATTCATTTTCTCCTGACCAGTTTACATCTGCATATCTTCCCCTCTCACCAATCCTTTCCAGTACCGCCATTGTGAAATCCAGTGTCCTCCTAAGCCTCATGCAATTCCTGAAAAAAACTTCGTTTGTGCCTTTGTTAATTCCGGATACAGCTGTTTCACGTCCCTTCTACCATGTGTCCATTGCAAAACAATTGCACTTGAGATGTTTAACTTGTTCTCTACACAGAATCAGAAAGGTGGAATGACAGTGTATGGTGGTCACATCATTGGTTCATAATCTAGAGCCACAGAATAATAATCTGTTGTTATTGCCTTGCCTCATGCCAATTAGAGAAAGCAGTTGGTCATCCTTCCCTGGTCAGGTCTCTGTGAGACTGCAAACCCACAGCACTATGTTTTACTCTTTTCTCTCCTGTGGAACAGCTGAACTAGCCACGCAGTTCAAGGTCGGCATAAGATGCTGGCCTGACCAGGTCTGCACAGATCCCGCAAGGGTAGATCAAAAGGAAAGATAGCTCCCTTCCTTTGCCTGTATCCCATATTCCTGCAGCTGATTTCCATTCAGGTAGGTGGCCATTCACTGTTTTAGATGGATTCTTTGTGATTGGGTCTCTCCCCGAGAGTGATGTCCATCTGAATAGGCACCTAGGGCGCTGGCTTTATTGATGCTGACCTACAGATATAAGGATGTTTTAAATTCCAAATTAGTGACACTGCATCGTAAATGAATGATTTCCTATTTCACACAAAAGGAACAGAGTCAGCTAAGTGAGGGAAAGGAATTATTGTGATCAAACCTGAGAGTGTAGTTGAGGCCGTATTTGGGGCATTATGGACAGATTTTCTCTCTTTTATAAGAAGTGATCTTACCACAGAGAGTGTGAAGAGGAGTTCCACCAAATTAATCCCTGGGGTAATGGCACCATGAGGAGTGAATGAAGGTTGATATGTTGCACTGTGAGAGAATTCGAGGTGATTGCATTGAACACTGGGGGGGATGGGCAATCACTCATTATATTCTAAACAAACAAAGGGAAGGTGATAGATTCCATGACTGTTGTTTCACTCAGGATGCATAATTCTGGATAGTTTAAGTGCCTCTGAGGACGTTACGCCGACCCACCCCAACTCGCACTCCCCACTGTAATTGACAGAGAAGGAGAGGTCCAGGTTTTGAATAGACTCTCCCCACATTAAATCAGTGCAATTGGTGTTCGATCCTGCACTGAATGTCATATTATCCACCACCCTGACAGCAGCCACAATGCCTTCATTCTAAAATAGTTAACTGTTCCCTCCAGCTTCTGACCTTCATGAAGAACATGAATCCATCTTCTCGGAGATGCAAGCTGCCTCCTTGAGGTTTAAACCATAAGATGATAAGACATAGGAGCAGTAAGTAGGCCATTTAGCCCATTGAGTCTGCACCATCATTCAATCATCGCTGATAAGTTTCTCAATCCCATTCTCCGACATTCTACTTGTAACCCTTGATCTTCTGGATGATCAAAATCTTATCTATCTCCGTCCCAAATATACTCAATGACCTGGCCCCCACAGCCTTCTGTGGCAACAAATTTCAAAGATTCGTCATTCTCTGGTTAAAGACATTTCTCCTTATCACTGTTCTAAAGGGTATGCTCTTTCATCTATGGCTGTGCCCTTGGCTTCTAGTCCAATGGAAACATCTTACCAACATCCACTCTATCCAGGTCATTCAGCGTTCTGCATGATTCTGTTACAATCCCTCTCATCCTTCTAAACTTTATCATGTATAGACCCAGAGTCCTCAAATATGCCTCATACGACAAACTTTTCATTCCTACGACCATTCTCGTGAAGATCTTGTGACCATACCCCAGGGCCAGTCCATCCTTCCTGAGATATGGGGCTCAAAATTATGCGCAATACTCCAAATGTGGTCTATTCAGAGCCGTATACAATCAGTTTTATATTCAATTCCTCTCGTAATAAATGCCATCAACAATAAATGCAATTGCACTCTTAACTACTGCCTCAACCTGCAAGCTTACCTTGAGAGAAC
This sequence comes from Chiloscyllium punctatum, assembly GCF_047496795.1. NCBI lineage: Eukaryota > Metazoa > Chordata > Chondrichthyes > Orectolobiformes > Hemiscylliidae > Chiloscyllium > Chiloscyllium punctatum. The sequence goes on from NC_092755.1 coordinate 26,259,140, forward strand.
CCTGCACGAGAACTCCCAAGTCCCTTTGCACTTCAGATTTCTGAATTTTCTCCCCATTTAAAAAATAGTCCATGCCTCTATTCTTCGTGCCAAAGTATATGACCTCACACTTTGCGATGTTGGAATGCAGCTGCCGATCTCTTTAACTGTCCAACTCCTTCTTCAGCCTCTCCGCCTCCTCAATATGACCTGTCCATTTGCCTATGTTTGTATCGTCTGCAAACTTAGCCAGAGTGCCCTCAATTCCCAAATCTAGATTGTTAACGTTACGATTAAAAATTACGATTCAAAATCTGAGCCTTATGGAACACCACTTGTCACTGGCTGCCTTCCTGATAAGGACCATTTCATCCCCACTCTCTGTTTTCTGCCAGACGGCCGAGCTTCTACCAATGGCACTACTTTGCCTCTAACACCATGGACCCTTATCGTACTCAGTCATCTCTTGTGTGAATCATTGTCCAAGACCTTCTTGAAGACAAGGTGAATAACTGTGTTTGGTCGAGCCTGCTCATTTCGTCTTTAAAGGATTCGAACAGATTTATCAAGCATGACCTTCCCTTGATGAAACCGTAGTGACTTTGCCCTTTACCCAAACACTTCCAACTATTCAGAAATCTCATCCTTCACAACGGATTCCAGGATCTTACCCATGACCAAGGTTAAGCTATTCATTGTGGATTTTTTTGTCTTTTTCCTTACTCCCTTGTTAAAGAGGGATGTCACGTTAGTGGCTTTTCAGTGATCTGAGATTGTTCCTTACTGTAGTGATTCCTGAAAGATCACCACGATCGCCTCCCTTCTCTGTTCAGCTATCTCCATTTTAACGCTGGGATGTAGTCCATCTGGTCAAGATTATTTAACTACCTTCAATTCTTTTCTAGCATGTTCTCCATGGTGGTGGCCAACATACTCAGCTCTGGCCTCTCAATCGCTTGAATGTTTAATATATTACTCGTGTCTTCCATCGTTAAGGCTGATGCGAAGTAATTCTTCAGTTCCTTGGCCATTTTCTCGTTCCCCACTACTATCTCTCCAGTATCATTTTCCAACAGTCCAGTGTTCACTTTTGCCGCTCATTTGTACTTTATATATCGACAGAAACTGTTGCAGTCTTCCTTTACATTACCCCAGACTTATTCATCTCTGTCCTTATTTTATTTTGTTTGCCCTCTGTTTTATCTTGGTAAGCTTCCCAATCCTCAGGTTTCCCACTGCATTTTGCCACATTATATCCTTTCTCTTTTGCTTTTATGCTATACCTGACTTCCCTAGTCAGCTATGGTTGCCTCATCCTCCCTGTACCATGCCTCTTTTTCCTCAGGATAAATCTCTGCTGCATCCTGAATTGCTCCAAAAATCTCCTGCCATTGCTGTTGCACTGTTTTTCCTGCTGGGCCCGTCTCCCAGTCAATTCTACCCAGTTCCTCCCTCATGTTTCTGCAACTGCCGTTTTTCAGCTGTAATAACGTTACTACTGATTCTACCTTCTCCATCTGAAATTGCAGAGTAAGTTCAATCATATTATGATCACTGCCTGCTAAGAATTTCTTCACCTTAATCTCCTTCATCTAGTTTGCCTGTACAAGCTGCTCCAAGAAGCCATCTCATAGACATTCCACAAATTCCTTTTCTTGCGAACCACTACCAACCTGAATTCCCAGTCCACCTGCATAATGAAATCCCACATGATCATTGTAACTTTGACTCTCCTGCAGAACTTTCTAGCTCCTGGTGTATCTTGCACCCCAGCTTCTTGTATATAACTCCAACTGTATTTTTTCACCTTTTTGATTCCTTAATTCTACAGACACAGATTCTACATGATCTGACCTTACTTCATTTCTTATTATTGATTATTGATTCAATTCGATTCTTAACAGTGAAACAACTCTATCTCTCTGTCCACCTGCCTATCTTTTCGACAGGATGAATATCCTTGAATATTCAACTCCTAATCCTGATCCTTTTGCAGTGATATCACTGTAATGCCCATATCGTACCTGCCAATTTGTGAATGAGTCACAAGCGTGTTTACCTTATTCTTTATGCTGCATGCATTTCGATATGATAGTTTAGTCCTGTATTACCCTCGCTCTTTTCACTGTCATTTGTTTGTCCAGCCGTTTGTACCTACATGGACCCTGACCACTGGATCATTCCCTGCCCAATCCAAGTTCTTCTGTAGCCCAGATGATATATCCCAAACCCAAGTACCAGGTAGGCAACACATCATTCAGGACTCTCAATCTCAGTTACAGAGAACAGTAGCTATGTCTCTAACTCCAATTATCCATCATTGGGTGGCACGGTGACATAACATTGCTGCTTCAAAGTGCTAGGGACTCGGGTTCAATTCCAATCTCTGACCCTGTCTATGTGGACTTTGTAAATTCTTCCTGCGTCTGCATTGGGAACATTAACTCTTTCATCTCTCCACAGTATGTCTCCGTGTTTGCTTCGGATTTCTACCATCTACAGTATTTTTGCTTGGTTCGACAGAGAAATCTAGCAAACGTGACAGGTTTTCGTAAAAAGCAGCTGTGCATCGCGGGTTCCCTGGTTGTTGAGGAATCTTGCCCTGCCCCTTCCGTGTGTGCAGTGTCCCTCGATACCCATTCTATCCCTTTCAGTCCCTCAATCCATCGTCACTACATGCAGCCTTTTCTTGTGCCACCCCGGGACTCCCCACACCCCATTGCCTGGCACTGGACACTGCCTCGCAGACTGTGCACACAACGACACTGGGCACTTTCTGACCCATTGGGGATGCTGGGTAAAGATCCTGCCATTGAAAGGAACAGAATAACTAAAGTCCAATTGAATAGCAACGCAGAGAAGCTGCATGACATCCATCTGCTCTGACATTTTCTAGTTTTCTGTTTATCCTCCTACAACTGCAAATATATGGTTCATATGTATACCTTGGTAAAAACAATGACTGCAGATGCTGGAAACCAGATTCTGGATTAGTGGTGCTGGAAGAGTACAGCAGTTCAGTGGTGCTCTTCCACCACCACTAATCCATATGTATACCTTGTCAAACAGGTTTAGTGGCGGGGATAGATATCAGATCGTCTGGGCATTGGACTGATTCAGTTGACTCCACTTTCCTGAGGTCACACTTAAGTTTTTATTATCAAGTCTATCCACTTTAAATAGAAGGCCTTGCTGGAGTTGTGTTGAACGGATATTTGAATTTTGGAAACACTAGACTATGTCACGTGTGAGTGAGGTTAGGAATAGGAAGGTAGCACAGCTAAATAAATGGCCAAACAGTTGGCAGGTGAGGCAGCACTTCTGATATGTGGATCATTGGGATCCCGGAGGCGGTAGGACCTAAACAAGAAGGACAGGATGGACCTGAACTGGCAGCAATCTCTGATATGTGGAGAGGGGTATAGCAGGAAAGACAGTGGAACAGCAATGGCAGGTGATTCCAAGATTAATTCAGGAGACACTGCAGAGATTCATGCTGAGGAATAGAGGCATGATACGGGGAGGATAAGTCAACCAGGGCTGACGAGATAAGTCAGGGATTGCATACAAGCAAAAGAGTAAGCATATAATGTGATGAAGGGCAGTGGGAAACTAGAGAATTTGAAAACTTATAAAGACCAACAGAGGGCAAAAAAATAAGGAGGGAGAAGATTAAATATAGGGATAAGCGAACCAGCAATATAAAGGAAACTGTAAGAGGTTATTTAGATATATAAAGTGCAAAAGAGAGGTAAAAGTCATATTGGACACTGGAAAATGATGCTGAAGAAACAGTAGTGGGAAACAAATAAATGAACGAGGAACTTGGCATCAGTCTTCGTGGTGTAAGACATGAATAATTTCACAAAAGTTGAAGAGAGTGAGCTGGCAGAGCTGAGTATGGTGGCCATCATCAAGAATAACATGTTAGAAAACCGAATGGCCTGAATGTGGATAAATCACCTGGACCAGATGGACTACACCGCAGCCTTGTAAGGGAGATAGTTGAAGAGGTAGTGCAAGTATAAGTATTAATCTTTCAGGAATGACTATAATCAGGAAAGGGACAAGAAGCTGAAAATTGCTAACTTCACACCCCGTTTAATTAGGGAGTTAAACAGAAAATGGAAAATTACAGACTGATTAGCTTTACCTTAGTTGTGGGTAACAACCTGGACTCCATCGTGAAGGATGGGATATCTGAATACTTTGAGGTCTTTGGTAAAATAGAATAGAGTCAGCATGGTTTCATCAAGAGGAGGTCAGGCCAGACAAACCTGTTAGACTTCATTCAGGGAGTCACGAGCAGATTAGACCAAGAAGAACAATAGATGTTATCCGCTTGCTCCTCAAGAGTCCTTTGACAAGGTGCCACACAGGAGACTATTGAGAAAGAAAGGGGCCCATGGTGTTAGAGGCAAGGTGCGAACATGGATAGTAGCATGGCTGTCTGACAGAAAGCAGAGAGTTGGGATTAAAGAGTCCTTCTCAGGATGGCAGCCAGGGACAAGTGGTGTTCCACAAGACTCAGTGTTGGGACCACAACCTTTCCCTTTATGCATTAATGATTTGCATCAAGGAACTGAGGGGATTCTGGCTAGGTTTTCAAACAGTGCAAAGATAGATAGAGGGACAGGTAGCATTAAAGAGGTGGTTCAGCTACAGGAGGATGCTCTAGTGCATCTCCTCAACTTCCCGCACGTCCGCCCTTGATCTCCACCATTCCAACTACAACAAGGAGAGAACCCCTCTGGTGTTCGCCTTCCATCCCTCCAACCACAGGGTACAACACATCATCCTCTGCCATTTCCGCCACCAACAGTCAGACCCCACCACCAGAGGTATAATTCCTTCCCCACCCATATCAGCAGAGACCATTCCCTTCGCATCTCCCTCGTGAGGTTCACGCGCCCCCCAACCCCACCCAGCCACCTTCCACTCCTGACACCTTCTTTGCCACTGCAAGAGGTATGAAACCTATGTCAACATTCTCTCCTCACCTCCATCCAAGGCCCCAAAGGATCTTTCCAAATCTGGCAAAGAACATCCTGTGCATCCAAACACCACATCTACTCTGTCCATTGCACCGGATCTCCTCTCCATTTGGGAGACAGGACATCAACTTGCAGAACGGTTCAGGTAACACACTCGGGCACACACACCCAACAACCCCACTTCCCTATCCTTGAATACTTCAACTCTCCCTCCCACTACAACAAGGACATGCATGTTTTTGGCCTCCTCCATGGCCAATTTCTAGCCAGCAGTCGTCTGGAGAAAGAACGCATCATCTTCCACCGAGGGACCCTCCAACCACACGGTATCAAAGGCAATTTCGCCAATTTCCTCATCTCCCCTCCCACCATCTTATCCCAGATCTAACCCTCTAGTTCAGTACCGCCCTCTTGAACTGTCCAACCTGTCCATCTTCCTTCGCATGTATCCACTCCACCTTCCACTCTGAACTTTCGCTATCACCACTCAACTTCATCTAGCTATCGCTGTCCAAGCTACCTTCTTCCCAGCACCAGCCTCTCCCATTTGTCTCTCAGCCCCCTTCCACCCAACCCCCCCGTTCCTGATGAAGACTTTATGCCTGAAACATCGAATCTACGGGTCCTCGGATGCCGCCTGACTGGCTGTGCTTTTTTAGCATCACATTTTTTGACTCTGATCTCCAGCATCTGCTGTCTTCACTTTCTCCTACTGAAGGATTTGTACAGGTTAGGGGAGTTCAACAAAGATGTGGCAGATGGAGTATAATGTGGGCAAGAGTGACATCATGCACTTTGCCAGGAAGAATACAGACATGGACTATTTTCTAAATAGCGAGCAGGTTCAGAAGTCAAAAGTGCAAAAAGCCGAGGGAGTTCCAGTCCAGGAGTCTCGAAAGGTAATCTTGCAGGTTGTCAATACTTAGGAAGGCAAATACAATGATGGCATTTATTTCAAGAGGGCTTGAATATAAAAGCTGGGATGTACTTCTGAGGCTGTATAGGTCTTTGGTCAGGCCACATTTGGATTATTGTGCACACCTTTGTGTCCCATATCTCAGGAAGGATGTACTGTCCCTGGAGCGTTTTCCAAGGAGATTCATGAGAATGGTCCCAGGAATGAAAAGCTTAACATATGAAGAAAATCTGAGGGCTCTGGTTCTATATATGATAGAGTTCAGAACATGTTAGGAGGTCGACTCGAAACTTACAGGATATTGAATGGCCTGGACAGAGTGGATTTTGGGACGATATTTACAATAGTAGGAGAGACTAGGCCCCGATGGGAAAGAGTAAAGAGAAGACCTTTCTGAACAGAGATACGGAGGAACCTCTTCAGCCATAGAGTGGTGAATCTATGGAATTCACTGCCACAGAAGGCTGTCGAAGCCAGGTCACTGAGTATATTTAAGAGTGAGACAGATAGGTTCTTGATTGTAAAGGGGATCAAGGGTTACAGGTAGAAAGCCGGAAATGCAGTTGAGAAGCTTAACAGCCAGCATGGAATGGCGGAGCAGGCTCAATGGGCCTAATGGCCAAATTTCTGCTCCAATGTCTTCCGGTTGTGCGGTTAATATTGGCTCTCCTCATTCCTCATTGGAGTTGTATCCCGGAATTTGATCTTCATATGTTTTATGAAGAATCAAATTCCAATACTGATGGCTGGGAAATATCATATTCCCTCCCTCCAGTCTCAGCAGCCATGTCCCCAATATCATAATCACAGTGCAATAGAAAAGCAGTGAAATTTACTTCATCATAGTTGATTGACATCGATAACATGAACAGCATGACCCTCACCTGCCCTCTCTGATCCTCGAATAACTATCTGACTTCTGTGTCACATCATATTCTCTGTTAACATATCCATGCCATTTGTCTGTTATCCTCATGTTATTGTATGCACATGTTCCTGTCAGAGTCTGGACTAGAAAAGTTCTCTCCATATTTTACTGACATTATAATCACTGATCAGTAGTTACAGACTATATGTTTCGATTTATCAAAGGATAAACTTTTTTTTAAGTTCTGACAATCCTTTGACATTACTCGCATATCTAAGGCAGATTGAATGATTACATACAATCAATCTACCATCTCAAATATTTCTTCCCTCTGTTCACCCCTCCCCCGCCCCCCACACACACGCATATCCCATGCCAAATGTATAGCTTTCAACTTTTTTTGAATTTTAATAAAATCAATATTGAATTCAAAGGGGTTAACTGAAGCTATTTGTTCAGTGACTGTGATTAATGTCAATCTCCACGGATCCTAATTATCACAATGGAGAGTTTTCATTGTTGAAAGTTAAATGGGCTCTGTTCAATGTGCTATCCCATAGTATGAAGAGGAGCATCACTGACAGCACTAACAGGGATCAGCAGATTGAAAGAGAGAGAGACGGGAAGGAGAGATCAGAATCTCAGAACATTAGACTGGAATGTTCCAACAATGGACAGGAGCTTATCCTCGGGTCTTGACTGGCTTTCTCGGCCTTGGGTATCATTGGCATGGCGGATCCAGGATATCCTTTGGATTATTCAAGGTGGTTACTATCCCATCCTCGCTATAGTTGGTGTTCCTGGTAAGTCATTATATTTAATAGGAGAAAGTGAGGACTGCAGTTGCTGGAGATCAGAGCTGAAAAATGTGTTGCTGGAAAAGCGCAGCAGGTCAGGCAGCATCCAAGGAGCAGGGCAATCGGCGTTTTGGGCATATGTTCCTGAAGAAGGGCTTCTGCCCAAAAAGTCGTTTCTCCTGCTCCTTGGATGCTTCCTGACCTGCTGCGCTTCTCCAGCAACATATTTTTCAGCTTTCAAGTCATTATATTTGTCTACTAAACCGGGTTGACCTGATTTTCTGCTCATTATATATAAATTTTGGAAGTGCTAGTCAATGCCTTCAGTTCCAAACAAACATTCCTTTCCTTATATATTATAACTATCAAACTACAACAAACTACTACGGTGATAAATTACTCACTGATATGCGAGAAGGAACCAGACTGTTCTCAAAGTCCATAATCCATTTTGTCCTTCACAGATTTACATCTCCATGTCCTCCCTACTCACCAATCCTGTCCAATACCACCATCATGATATCCCAGTCTCATCCTCAGTCTCAGTGCAACTTCTGAATAAACCATTCGTGCCTTTGTTCAATCCGAATGCAATAGTTTCACGTTCCTTCTATCCACATGTCCATCACTAAATAATTGCTCTTGAAGATGTTTAACTTGTTCTCTGCACATACGGGAAGACAGTTTATGGTGGTCAAGCTATTGAATGATAATTTAGAGCGACAGAATAATGGTCTGTTGGTATCTCATGAAGGAAATTGGTGTGTTTAAAAGCAACCATTATCATTTGTTATAAAAACCAATCTGCTTGCCTCAAGACCTTGAGGGAAGTCAATTTGTCATGCTTACTTCGTCAGGTTTCGGTGTGAATTCTGTGATGAACACATGGGTGTACTGTACCATTGAGAGAATTAAAAGCCAGCAATAACTATCTGACAGCACCAAGTGTTCTGAAAAATAGATATAATGCAACATTTGGTCGAACAACCCAATTAGCTCATTGTCTCGAAACAAAAACAAATTTTGCAAAACATTTTAAATTATAACCCACAATACACACCTCCAACCAAGTATGAATTTATTATATTGACAATCTTAAAACCAATGATACAATCCCCAATAGTTTAGAGGTAAAAGACCATGGACAATTGAACAGTTGAGAGGAGAACTGCCAAGCTACCAGCGTTCAAAGACTGCCTGAAAAATAGCTCTCCTATAGGTACCTTTATTGATTAATAACTGGTGAAGCACAATACCCAAGAAGAAAAGAAGACAGGAATATGGAGAAGAATCGAATGCTTCCTGATTTTGAGATACGAAGGTTTGTTTTGTAAATCTTAATAAGGAGTCTTATCGAACTAGTATTGTCGAGGGGGAAGGTAAAAGACAGGTTAGAGGAAGAAGTTGTAAATAGTCATTCGTTTATTATTCTCTGTTATACTTTAAGAAATAAAGTTATTAATTTTAACTTTAAATAGATTTGGCCTCGAGAATTATAACAGATTACTGCATTGGATAAATCTTTTCTCTGTTGCTCGTTTTAATTAAGCAGGAAGATTTATCCGGTGTTGTAAAACTACAAACCCACAGCTATGTGATTTACTCTTTACGGTACTGTGGAACAGCTGAACCAGCCACTCAGTTCAAGATCTGCATAACATGCTGCCCTCACCAGGGCTGCTTACATCCTGTGAGAGAAGAACAGAAGTAAAAACAGCTCCCTTTCTCTGCCTGTTTTCTGTATTGCTACATCTCATTTCCATTCAGGTACATGATCATCCCCGATTTTAGGTGTATTCAATCTCAGTGAAATTCTCCCCGAGAGTGATGCAGAGTTCCATAGGCAACTCTGGTGCTCACTTTATTGATGCTGACGTACAGATGTAAGGGACTTATAAATTCCATGTCAGTCGTAGTTCATAGAGAAGGAATTGCTTTTTGTGGCACAGGAAAGAAATGGCAATGTCTAAGTGAGAGAAAAGGTGTTTTGTGATCATCCAGGAGAGTGTGGTTGAGGCAGTATTTGGGGTACTGTGGATAGAGTTTCTCCCAAGTTTTACCAGACTAATCCCTGGAATGATGGCACCATGAAGCTCAGTGAGAGAATAAGAGGTGATTGCATTGAACCTTAAGGGGGATAGACAATCACTCATGATGTTCTAAACAGACACTGATACGGTGATAAATTCCATGGCTTTTTTTCACTCAGATTACATGATTCTCGATAGTTTAAAAGCCTCTGAGAACTTTCCACATAACCACTCCCACTCACTATTTCGACTGAGAAAGAGAGGTGAAAGTTAGGAGGGGGGGGGGGGTGAGGGAGAGAGAGGGGGGTTCATGTTTTTGAATAAACTGTCCCAACGTTAGGTACAGTTCAATTGGTACCTGATCCTACAATGAACCTCATGTTATCCATAATCCCAACAGCAACAACAATGCCGTTATTAAAAAAGTGTTAACTCTTTCCAGCAGTGTAGAGAGAAGGAAAGTCTTTTTACGCTACAGGAAAGAAACGGAGATGTCTAAGAGGAAAAAGAGTTATTGTGATCATTGCTGACAGTGTTGTTGAGGCAGCATTTGGGATATTGTGGACAGACTTTCTCTCCTTTATTAGGAATGATCGCCTTGCCACAGAGAGAGTGCAATGGGGTTCCACCAGACTAATCCCTGGGATGGTGGTGCCATCAGGAGAGAATGATGATTAATCTCCGGCGTTGTGAGAGAATGAGAGGCGATTGCATTGAACCTTGGGGGGAGGGACAGTCACTCACGATGTTCTAAATAGACACTGATACGGTGAAAAATTCCATGGCGTTTTTTATTTGGGTTACATGACTGTCAATAGTTTAAGACCTTCTGAGAATATTCACCTCACTCCACACCCAATCCCCATTTCGCATGAGAGAGACAGCGGACCAGTCTTTGAATAAACCCTCCCCACAATAATACAGTGCATTCGGTGTGGGGTCCTACACTGAAATTCTCGTTATTCGCAATCTCTACAGCAGCCACAATACCCTAATGCTGAAACAGTTAACTTTTCCCACCAGATTCTGACCCCCATGGAGAACATTGGTGTGTCTTCTCGGAGATGCAAGTTGCCTCCTTGAGACTTGGCACAAATCATTTGGCTTTCCTCCTCACTGCCAGCAAACTATGTTAAAGTAGCACACGTTCTACAAACAATGGAACGATGATTAATATCATGGACTCCTCTATCAGTGCAGTCTTGGTTGCATTAGTTTGTCGCGTTGGAATATCAATGACCCCCTCTTGTTCCTGTATAACTGTCTCGTGGGGATGAATAGCCTCCTCCTGGTCTCATGGAACAGGTTTAAGGGTCTGATTGCGCTCTGCCAGTTCCTGTTTAACAGCTCGATGCACTGAACAGACCACTCTTCTTCCGATGTAACAGGCAGGAGTATTGAATGTGCTGTCACTTTTCCTGTTCCTGAATGCTAGCTCATACCCGTGTGCAACCACCTTGAAATGCTGAATGAGCTCCTCTTTTAACTGCGGAAATGGGCAGTGTCTGGCCGCACTGTTACATAAATGTTACCGACACTTTATCAGCACAAACCAGAATGCTGTCCGGGTTTTGCTGCACATGGACGCAGAATGGTTCAGGAGCTGATGGGGGACAAAATGTTCTGAACATTCTGTGATCTTCAGTAATCATACCCACTTCCGATCTTATGATGGGAAAAGACATTGATGGAGCAACTGAAGATGTTTGTGCTGAGGAGGCTAACGTGAGGATCTCCTGCAGAGATGTCCCGGGACTGAGAGGATTGTTGGCGACTGACCCCAAACCTTTTTGTGTTCTGACAGACCGCGTCCTGTGGGAAAGTTGCACCTGATTCCCATTCAGCTCAAATACATAGGTGGTCCCAATGCCATCCTCAGTCAAATACTGCATTGGTATCATCGCCATTCACTCTTTCCTGAGCCCCTGTATTCGCCTCTTGTTCATATCAATAGGTGACAATGTATGTGTAGGGAGGGCTTTCCTCTCACTGAAGGTAATCACTGTTAGAAATTATCTGGGCTAGAGAGCTAGGGGAGCTACATTACTTAAAGCATTTTAGGAGGAGGTAGATGGATTTTTGACCTGTCAGAGAGCTACGGGGTGAAGAATTGGGCATTAAAGAGGAGTTAATTTCAACAGTAGATCAGCCATGATGGTTTACAATGGCTTGATCATCCGAATTACCTGATCGTGTTCCGTTTGTCCTCATATTCAGTAATTGCAAAGTTAATGGTTGCAATTTTCCTGAACGTTCTTTTATTGAACTTTGCAATCAGGGACAGTAAAGTATTTTGTGAGTCATCTCTGGTTGAGGTATGAGAACTGTATTCACAGAGAATCTGGGTCAAATATATCACCAACAAATGAATCACAAATTGCAGAGAGGAAACACTCTGTAATGAGATCAGAGGCGTCTTTTGAACCAAATAACATTTTCCAACCTATACCAAACCATGTGTGACAGTCTTGAGGGACTGAATGAGATCCTGTGTTACTGTTAACCAGGTATCTGGGACAAGTGGCCTCCATCTGCTCCTTGAAGAAGCTGTGAGGGTTTGAATACATCATAGCAACATAGGACTGAGCAGCATGAGTGGGCGATTAGATACTTTAATACCGCTCCATGTGTTTTTGGTCCCAGCAGCACGGTTCTGTCTATATGCCATTTTACGACATACCAAAAACAACTTTGAATAAATGCAAACATCCAGAAACCACAATCCTCTGCGGAAGGGAATTTCCACTTGAGCAGCCCTTTGAGAATTTCCGATTTGTGTTTCAACAAATGTTGGAAGGTCACTACGTCCTTTTCCAGTCCCACTCCTCCACTTGTTACACCAACCTTAAATGCAACCAGTTTAGTGATGTGGCCAATGATATAGATCTCAGAGTAGGTCATTTTCGAGAAAAATGTGAGACACAGAATGTTGAACTCATAACAAATGGTAAACTGACAGAGTGCCCCAGATGTTATTCTGCCTTTGAAGTTACTCTGCTCACACAAGCTACTGCTAGTGGGATTTCTTTATGGAAAACTTGGATTTGGCTGAATTCCCTTCGTTTCAGGCAGTTTAAAGATTCCAATGAACCCTCACCAGGAATCCTTCACAAGTGGTAAAGCTGACTCAGGGATTTTCTGGTCTCACACTTTTCTATCGGGTGGAACAAAGTAAGAGAGAGAGATCAATCGGCTGCTGATTCTCAGACAGGGAACATTTTTCTCCCTCTCTGTGTTGGAACAAACAATTACGTCAACTGAACACCAAACTGGACCATTCTCTGGAAAACCTGATTATGGATTATATGCAGATGCGTCATTGCTCATGCTGTACACAATTCCTTCCAATCCCAAAAATGCCCCCACTTTATAATTTGATGACATGCTTACATGTGTCTGTGTAATTTGTAAATATTGGTAGGTGTCTTCATAGTATGTGTGTTAATATCAATGTATCTTTTCCTTAAAAGTTATTCTCTAGCTTTAGTCTCCCTGACAGGAGATAATATATATCCAGCTGCTACACTTTTCAGAAAGTCATGGATGGTTCAATACTATTTTTCAGATAAGATCGAAACTGATAATCCCCCAAAACAAAAGGCTGGCATTCCAGGAATGAGTAAAGGGAAACCTCTTTGAAAATCTTCGAAAATAATTATATCTTTTTATTTTAGTTTAGGGGATCAAACCTGCACACAGTGTATTAGGTGTGGTCTCATAAATGCCCTGTACAGATACAGTAAAACATTCCTGCAATTAAACCTGATGCTTTTTTGCCAAAAACAGCATTCTTCTACTTACCTTCCAAATCACTTGCTGCATCTGACTTCATATGATTCATGTTGCAAGAACATGGAAACCTCCTTTATCACAGAGTCCAGCAATCTCTCTCCATTCAAATTGTTTACCATTGTTTCATCTTTCATGCCAAAATAGACAACTTACCTTATGTTATTTCTGCTGAAGGTTTACTCACTAACCTTCTCTGCCTGTAACACATTGCAGACTCACTACCTCCATTTGAATGACCATCTTGGTGTACGAGCTAATTGAGCTCCAACCTATTCCCTCCCCTTCCTCCAGATCTTTGATAAAGATTAATGATCATTGATGACCCCACAGTGATCTCTGAGGCACTCCATCAGTTACAGCTTTGCAGCCTGAAAATAAACATTTGTCTCTACTCTCTATTTCCTGTTGGTTACAGCTTCCCTGTTCCTGTGTAGTAGCTCAGGTGGGTTGAAAGGCCTCCTCCTAGACTGTGTAATTACTTAGAGGGGCAGAATGGTCTCCTCCTGTGTCATTGTAACGATCCTGTCTGACGTAATGTAGTGGTCCCCAACCCTGTAACAGCATCGAGGGGCGGATTGAGGGAACACATGGGGTAGTGGCAGAAGTTGCCTATTCGGCTGCACCATTCAGAATGCTCATGGCAGATCCGAGTGTTCCTGACCATCCATTTCCTGTCTGTTCCCAATAAACACTGACCCTTCTGTCCAGTAAAGATCTCAGCCTGTAATATCTTCTATAACCGAGTCTTCACTGCTCCCTGAGGATGAGGGCACCACAGGTAGTACAAGACTAAAGTGAAACGGACGTCCTTATTTCATTGTGGGACAACTGTTATTTTAAAACTGTGTTTACTGAACATCAAATCACCACCTCTTTTCAGACAAAAGGACAGAATAATTAGGAATAAAGATAAACCATTCCGGACTCCAAACCTATCCCACATTCCCACTGACCCTTTTCAATCAAATATGTATCACACCCAGTCTCTGCTGCTGTCTGAGGAAGAGAATGCCTGATCACATAATACCGCAGGAGCATGAGGGAAATGAGCAGATTGAGGCCATTCAGCCTATCGAGTCTGAAATTCCGTTCAATAATTTCTTATTAGTCCCTCGATCTCCTTATTCTGCTTTCTCCCTGGAATCCTTGATCCACTTACAAATCAAAAACATTACGATTTGTGTCTTAATGACACTATTGGCTGTGCCTCTGTGTGTGTGTATGTGAGTAAGTGTTTGTGCGTGTATCTGTATGTGTGTGTGTATCTGTCTGTGCCTGTGTTTTTGTGTGTCTGTATATGTGTGTGTGTCTGTGGGCTTGTTATCTGTGTGTTTCCGAGTCTTCAGCTATCTGTCTGTGTTTCAGCCTGTGTTGCTATCTGTATTTATGTCTATTTGTATGTGACTGTATTTGTATTTGTGTGTTCATACGTGTGTGTATGCCTATCTCCTTGTAAGTATTGTGTGTGTTCGTCTGTGTATTTCTGTGTCTGCGTCTCTGTGCAATGAGGTATCTGTGAGGTTTTTTTGGAAGTAAAAGGACTGTTGTGACTGTTGTGGGAGCTGCCAGTGGGTTTAAACTGAGAATTGTCTTACACTGAACATTGCTCCTTAACTGGTCAGTAGGACGTGGATGTTTCAGATTCTCCACACGAGGCGTCCCGGTCCTCTCCAGCTCTTTAAGAGTCCTCCCCACATGGCGGGGGGAGGGGAGTGAGGGAACGGATATCGGGCACTCCACTACCCGGCTTGGACCTTTCTATCCTATTCCAGGCAGTTTCTCCTGGTATGGGAGAAAGGGATGGAGGGAGAGTGTGAATGGGTGACCCTGCTGTTTGTCCTGGTGTAGGTGGAGGGAGTTGTGAGGTGTCTGGAATGAGTCAGTCGACAGTTTTGAATCCGTATAGTGTTATTAGTTGCTGAATTCAATAGTGAGAGTGGTAGTGCCTGAGCCTTATTTGGAGACAGACCGTGAACTTTGTTCGGGGTTAGGTGCTAGAACAGATATACAGTGAGTGTGAGGGAGCAGAGAGTATATGGGAACTCATATCCTAACAGAGTGAGGAGGATATTGTTGCTTGTCCAGTATTGTGGGACATTTCTTCAGATCATCTCAGCGTCGAGGTGAGCCTCCCTGAATGTTTTGTCCAGGTCTATCACTAATAACGACACAGACCTGTCCCTCAACTTCCACAGAATCAGGTTAGGTAGAGTTTACAGATAGCAAGGAGAAGCAAATATTGGTGTGCTATATGTCGAACCCAAAACGGTAGCAGAAAATCGGAGCATTATTTGTTCTGGAAATTAGATAGGCAAGTATTGTGTATACCGCAGTCTTATTGAATGGTCTCGAGTTGTATCTAAACTGCGTTAAGTAAGTGACTGCTGAAGCTGTGAAAAATAAGTTCCGTACGTGTATATGAGGTGGGTTGAAGAGTATGTTGTGAAGCAAACTAGAGAGCAGGTTATTTCTGATTTGATGTTGTGTGGTCAGAAGGACGAGTTATTAACCTTGGTCTGAAGCAGCTTTTAAGGAATAATGCCATTTAAAAGGTACAGTTTACAAGGTGGCTGCATACAATATAGAATGCTTGAATAGTCCTGTCAAACATCATTGAAGATTGGAGGCTAGAGTTCAAGATATCGACAGTGAATTTGGAAAGTACAATATAACGTTCAGTGGGAGACAAGCAGTGGTTGTTAGAGTCATAGAGTCCGACAGCATGGAGACAGGCCCTTCAGCCCAAACTGGTCCATTCCGACCAAAATGCCCATCCACGCTAAACCCATTTCCTTGCCATTGACCCGTATCCTTCTCATCTTTTACTATCCATGTATTTGTTCAAATGCCTTTGAAATATTGTTAATGTATCCGCATCAACCACTTCTCATTCCATATGCATAACAGCCCCGAGTTAAAAAGTTCTTCCTCAGGTTCCCTTTTGTTGTGTCCCCTCTGACCTTAAACTGATGCTCTCTAGTCTGTGATTGCCCAACCCTGGTAAAAAAGACTGGGCGCATTCACTCTATCCATGCCTGTCATGATCTTATAAACTTCAATATGATCCTCCCTCAGCCTCATGCACACAAAAGTAAAAAGTCCTAGCTTGTCCAACCTCTTTCTGTAACTCAGATCATTGAGACCTTGGCAACATCCTTGTAATTATTTTTCTGCACTCTTTCCAGTTTAATAACATCCTTCCTATAGCAAAGTGAACAAAACTGAACATAACGTTACCAATATGGCCTCAACGGCATCCTGTATAACTGCAACATAACTCCCTAATTTCGAGACTCAGTGATATAAACCAATTAAGGCCAGTGTGCCAAAAGCTTTCCTCACTGCCCTGTCTACATCTGAATCAACTTTCAGAGAACCGTGCACCTGAATTCCAAGGTCCCTCTGTTCCACTACACTCCTTAGGACCCAACCATTCACCATGAAACTCCAAACTTGATTTGACTTCCTAAAATGCAAGAACTTATACTGATCAATATTAAAATCCATTTGCCATTTCTCAGCCCACTTCTCCAGCTGATCAAGATACTGCTGTAATTTCTGAAATTTCTGATACCCTTCCTCACTCTCCATGATGCCGCCTGTTTTAGTGCCGTCTTCAAACTTACAAATCATGCTGGTACTTTCACATGTAAATCATTGATATATGTAATATGTAGTGGTCCCAGCATCAACCCCTGACGCATTCCACTATTCACAGGCCTCCAGTCTGACCAGCATGCTTCCAATATTAATCTCTGCTTCCTACCATCAAGGCAATGTTGTACCTAATTTGCCAGTTCCCCCTCAATTCCATGCGATCTAACCTTCCAGAGCGGCGTACCATACTGGAATCCATCTGGACTAGGTATACCACCCGGACCTCCTCAACGTTGCTGGTCACTTTATCAAAGAAGTCCAACAAAATTGTGAGTCATGATCTCCCTTGCACAATCTCCTGTGCTGAATTTCATAAAGGGCTTTTGCCCGAAACATCGATTTTCCTGTTCCTTGGATGCTGCCTGACCTGCTCTGCTTTTCTAGCACCATTCTAATCTTAGTCCGAACCACACCCTGTCTTTCCAAATGCATGTATATCCAATCTCTCCGAATCTTCTAAAGTAACCTACCCACTAGATTTTAGGATTACTGGTCTTTAGTTCCCAGGTTTATCTTTGTAGCATTTCTTGAACACGGGCTGAGCATTCGCTATGCTCCAGTCGTCCGGGACCTCACTCGTTGGCCAGCGATGATAGAAAAGAGCCAAGTAGTGCTCCCGCATTTTCTTCTCTATCCTCCTATCCTCCTGCTGTGTTCCTGAATATAACTGCTCAGGACAAGGAGTTTTGAGAAATACTGCAAAGTCTGCAACATACATCTATTTATTTCAGGTACAAACACCAAAGAGTGAGCAAGTGACTCAATGATGGTTAACATAACAAATTAGAAAATACGTTAATCATAGGAAATGACTTCAGGAGAATTCCAGCTATTGTGAAAACCTGAGAATTCTCCGAAATTAACGATCCAAAAATAGAAGGCCATGAAACTGTAAAGGAAATCAAAAAGAGAACATACATGCTAACAAACAGGAACACAAAGACTGCATCAATCTGCGATCGATATTTCAAAGGAAACAAAATAAAAGCAAGGTCAAACGTGGAAATTTGTAATTGGGAGAGGAGAGGTCTTTGTGGAGAACAGGGAAATGGCCGAGAAATAAACAGTTACTTTGCATCTATCTTCATGGAGGAAGATCCAGAAAATCCCCCAGAAATACCAAGTGATCGGATCGGACTCCTGGAGCTAAAGACATAAAGTCAATTCATATCAATAACAAGGTAGTACTTGAACATGGAGCTGGATTGAGCATTGCTAAGTCTGATGAAACAGATGTATGTCCTATCAAAATGTCGGAAATAAATTACCAATAGTAGTATTAATTGTACTGTCGATGACCGTGTTTTATTTTTCACTTGATAACGAACCTGGTGCCAGGTGTTCTGTCCGGTTTTATCCTTTCAGACCTCAGAGCAGTTTGATACAATAGAGTGTCTTGCTTGGCAGATTCAGAGACCATTGAAGAGTTTCTCACATGTTTGTGTGTCTGGAGTCACTTTTAGGCCAGATCAGGAAGGCACAGGAGATTCACTTCCTGAAGGTACACTGGGTAAGGAGATCGATGTTTACAATCAACATTGGACACAAGAGCACTTTTACTGATACCAGATTTTAGGTCTCAATATTTTATTAATTATTTTTAACTTCCACAAGCTGCCAGAGCGTTAGCCTGGTCTGGATTAGTAATCCAATGATATTTCCACAACAACATCATCTCCACATGGGGACCTATCGGAAACCACACTGACCTGATTATTTCGGTGTTACTTGACAACTCTGTCAAAAAAATCCCACCAATGTGATGGGAGTTTGAGGTGGCAATTGGTCAGATTGTAATTATTCTCCTCTTCGGGGACTGGACATAGTTGAGTAATTTTCCACATTGCCAGGGAGATGTCAGAGTTGGAGCTGGAATGAAACAGCTTCCCCAGGGACACGGCTTGTTGTGCAGCACAAGTCTTCAGTCCCATTGCAGAAATGGTGTCAGGGCCCATTGCCTTTGTCGTATCTATTGTGATCAGCTGTTTCTTCATGTCACGTGCAGCAAATCGAATTGGTTGAAAATTGGCATCTGTGATTCTGTGGGCATCATGATGAGTGTGAGTTGGATCATCCACTCAACACCTCTGGCTGAGGGTAGTGCAGACACCACTTCTTTTTTCACTGATATACAGAGTTGTTCCGATATTTAGGATGAGGATATTTGTGGAGTCCTCTCCTCCAGTAAATTATTTAATAGTGCACCGACATTTATGCTTGGATTTAGGAGGACAACAGAGCTTAGATCCGATCTTTCAGTCTTGGGATCATTTCCCCCTCTCCATCAGAAGTTAATTCTGCTGTTTGGAATGTAACTAGTCAAGTGTGGTCGCTTTAATGGGTTGTCATCAGGTTTAGGTACACGTGATTCCAATCTGAGCATCAGCCCTGTGTTCAGTGACCGAACCTGGTTTCTGATGCGGTAACACTTCCATTTTCATATTCGCATTCTGCTAAGAGCATCTTCCTGGTGTCTCGCCTCCAATTTGTTACTTTAACTCAATCCATTTAAGGTAATAAACTAAACCGTTTCTTTTCCACAATGTCAACTTCTGCATTTGCAGTGAACATGTTTCACTCTGTTTTTCTCCCTGAACATGATTAAAACCTCTGTACTGTCAGTGATGTCAGTCTTATGCAGTTTTAGAGTCAAGGAACTTGTGCAGCATGCGTTATTGTTCAGTTCCCAGTGTATGGCACTCTATGTTGGACAGGATGTTTGAGCATCTTTGACAACCTTCTTTGGAAATTGTCCAAAAACAGAAGTTGCTGAAGAACTTACTGAAAATGTTGCACTATATTCTGGAGTGAATGCAGAGTTAAACTTTCTGGTCCAGTGACCCTTTACAAAGCTCCCAGTTGCTCCAGCAATTTATGTATTTTTATTTCCAGACTCCACAGTTATTTGTTTTTGTGAAACATTATTCTGTGCCTATTCATTCCTGGAGAAACTCACCAGGTCTGTCAGCATCTGCAGAGACAGAGAAAAAGCATTAGCACTTCAAGCCCAGTGTGACACTTCTTCAGAACTGAAAAGGATTGGAAACTGGAATTTTTAAACCCTTGTCAGAGGTGAAGGATGGATGATGACAGGGAAAAGTGGGTGTGGCAAAGACAAACGGGCTTTTAGCACTGCTGAACGAGTGGATGATATAAAATGTGTTTAAATTAAGGTGTGAATGGGGAAAAGGGGTTCTCTCTATTGAGTGCAAGATAAAGAAGACCCAACCACACAAGGTCATAGTGAGGCCAGGAGGGAGAATGTTGACTATGTGGCATTATATAGATCTGGCCTTAAATACATTTTCAAGGTCGAGGTCATCGCCCCCTTTAGACAAAAGAATCCAGGTGTTTGTCTTCTTATTGGCACTAATAAGCGTTTCATGCTGCCTTAGTTTTGTAATATGGAGAAAAACAATTCACCATACGAAGTTTGGGCTGAGTAGTGTTTACCTGTCATGTTCAATATTGTTTAAATTTGCAGTGCTTATCTTTAAATGCTTGTTCTTGAAATTAGTATCAGATGGAATGTGGAAGGTTGGGTGGTGACATTGTAAAAGTTTCTAAAATCATGAGTGATATGGATAGGGTGAATAGCCAAGATCTTTCCAACGGCATGGGGGAGTTCAGCCATAGAAGGCATAGGTTTAAGGAGAAAGAGGAAATATTTAAAAGGAACGAAGGGGCAACTTTTTTACACAGAGAGTGGTGTGGTTATGGAATAAGCTGTCAGAGGAAGAGTGGTAGATGCCAGTAGAGCTACAACGTTTAAAACTCATTTGGACAAACATATGAATGGGAAACAGTTAGAGGCATATGGGCCAAATGAAAGCAGATGGGACGAGTTTAAGTTGGAAATCCTGGACTGCATGGACATTTAGAAAAGTTTCACGCACAGTCAGTGTGTGTTTGTGAAAGGAAAACAATAATTTGCCATGCAAAAATTATGCAAAGTATTTCTGGAGATGCCTGAGAATGTAACAAGCGGATTTGCTAAAGGGGATCTGGTAGAGATCAGGCTTTCCAGAGATTTTCCACAAGGTATTACAAAATAAAAGTTCTTACACAAGACAGAAGCTATTAGGATGATGGATAATGTATTAACATGGGATGATGATTGGTGAGCACATAGAAATCGGAGAGTCTGGATTAATGAATCTTCATGATAAGGTGTATCTGATAGAGTACCAGAGCTATGAGTCCGATGGCATCAGTTATCCAGAATCTATACTGACAGCCTGAAGGAGGGATTTGAGTGCAACATATGTCCGAGTTTATAGATGACACTGAGAACCAAAAGACAGGCTGTTATTTAATGGAGAGGACTTCCAGAAAAGGAGCAGTGCAAAGGGACTGGAGTCTTCCAGTGTATGCAACATAAAGTCAGCATGCTGATGCAGTAAGTAACTCGGTTGGTACATGAGGCGGTTTCCTGGAATGAAAGGGTTGAGTTATTGAGAATCTCTAAAATAGTGAGGCGATAATTCATTGGGGTTTAAATGAATGAGGAGTGATACTGCTGAAAATGACAAGACACAGAAGGGGTTTGGAGAAGGGAAATGTTGAGAAATTGTTTTCATTCTTGGGCAAAGTGTCGAACTCGAGGATGTCGATACCGAATATGGAACATCGATTTCAATCTGAGATGCAAAGTAATGGCTTCTCTCCGAAGGTAATGAATGTCTGGAATTCCCTAACTCAGAGAGGTGTGGAGGGATACAAGGAGTCGGCAAGAGAGTGGAGTTGAGGCCTGGGGTAGATCAGCCATGTTCTTATTAAATGACAGGGTTAGCTTGAGGGGCCGATTGACCTACTCCTGTTCCTATTTATTAATTTCACATGTTAGGCTTTTGGAAAGTAACGGGTTATTTTGCTGGAAATCGTGTTGTACAATGTTGCACTCAGGGAGAGCAGAGGATTTGTTGTTTTAACCCTGGGTGGGGTATGTGGCTGTATTCCCAGCGTATCTGGGTCTGCAACATGACCCCCATCTGGAGCAGAAGTTACAGAGAGGGGAAGCCTGGAAACAGGGACTGGGGGATAGGGGTGGGGGTCACTTTCTGATCCAGTCTGGATTTTCCAAGTACATTAACGAGGTATGAAAGTAAATTGGCCAATAATATAAAGAAGGATAATAAAAGCTTTTTTAGGTGTGTGCAAGGCAAAAAAAAAATGGTTAGGACTAAAATTGGACCCTTGAAGACAGAAACAGGGGAATATATTACGGGGAACAAAGAATTGGCAGAGGAATTAAATGGGTACTTCAGATCTGTGTTCACTGGGGAAGACACAAGCAATCTCCCTGAGGTAACAGTGGCTGAAGGACCTGAACTTAAGGGAATTTATATTTGCTATGATTTGGTGTTGGAGAGACTGTTGGTCTGAAGGTTGATAAATCTCCGGGGCCTGATGGTCTGCATCCCAGGGTACTGAAGGATGTGGCTCGGGAAATTGTGGATGCGTTGGTGATTATTTTGCAGAGTTCGATAGATTCGGGGTCAGTTCCTGAGGATTGGAGCATGGCTAATGTTTTATCCACTTTTTAAGAAAGGTGGGAGAGAGAAAGCAGGAAATTATAGACCAGTTAGTCTGACCTCAGTGGTGGGAAAGATGCTAGAGTCTATTATAAAGGATGAAATTATGACACATCTGGATAGTAGTAACAGGATAGGTCAGAGTCAGCATGGATTTATGAAGGGGAAATCATGCTTGACTAATCTTCTTGAATTTTTTGAGGCTGTAACTCTCAAGATGGATGAGGGAGGTCCAGTAGATGTGGTGTACCTGGACTTTCAGAAAGCTTTTGATAAAGACCCACACAGGAGGTTAGTGAGTAATGTTAGGGCGCATGGTATTGGGGGCAAAGTACTAGATTGGATTGAAAATTGGTTGGCTGACAGGAAACAAAGGGTAGTGATAAACGGTTCCATTTCAGAAAGGCAGGCAGTGACCAGTGGGGTACCACAGAGATCCGTGCTGGGACCGCAGCTTTTTAAAATATATGTTAATGATATAGAAGATGGTATCAGCAATAACATTAGCAAATTTGCTGATGATACCAAGCTGGGTGGAAGGGTGAAATGTGATGAGTATGTTAGGAGATTACAGGGTGACCTGGACAAGTTAGGTGAGTGGGCAGATGCATGGCAGATGCAGTTTAATGTGGATAAATGTATGGTTATCCACTTTGGTGACAAGAACAGGAAGGAAGATTACTACCTCAATGGAATCAGTTTAGGTAAAGGGGCAGTACAGAGAGATCTGGGTGTTCTTGTACACCAGTTAATGAAGGCACGCATGCAGAAACAGCAGGTAGTGAAGAACCTAACAGCATGCTGCCCTTCATAACAAGATGAATTGAATATAGAAGCAAAGAGGTGCTTCTGCAGCTGTGCAGGTCCCTGGTGAGACCACACCTGGAGTACTGTGTGCAGTTCTGGTCTCCAAATTTGAGGAAAGACATTCTGGCTATTGAGGGAGTGCAGCGTAGGTTCACGAGGTCAATTCCTGGAATGGTGGGATTACCTTACACTGAAAGACTGAAGCGACTGGGCCTGTATACCCTTGAGTTTAGAAGACTGAGAGGGAATCTGATTGAGACATATAAGATTATGAAAGGATTGGACACTCTGGCAGCAGGAAACATGATTCCGCTGATGGGTGAGTGCCAAACCAGAGGACACAGCTTAAAAATACGGGGTAGACCATTTAGAACAGAGATGAGGAGAAACTTCTTCACCCAGAGAGTGGTGGCTGTGTGGAATGCTCTGCCCAAGAGGGGAGTGGAGGCCTAGTCTCTGGATTCATTTAAGAAAGAGTTGGATAGAGCTCTTAAAGATAGTGGAATCAAAGGTTATGGAGAAAAGGCAGGAACAGGACACTGATTAGGAATGATCAGCCATGATCATGTTGAATGGCGGTGCAGGCTCAAAGGGCTAGAATGGCCTACTCCTGCACCTATTGTCTATTGTCTATTGATATCTTCCCCATTCCTGCAACAATCTTAGATTCGGTAGCATCCTGCACAATTGGGAATATTACCATTTATGACCATGAAGCAGAAGACTTATTGATTAATATTAAGGGCAATATAATAGAGTCGAGACACTAGTGAATGCATCCCTTCATTCTTAAGACTAGTTAGTTAATTGAGTAGTTAGATTAGATTACTTACAGTGTAGAAACAGCACCTTCGGTCTAGAAAGCCCACACCGACCCACCCCCTGACATTTACACCTTCACCTAACACTACAGGCAATTTAGCATAGCCAATTTCCTGAACCTGCACATTTTTGGACTGTGGGAGGAAACCCACGCAGACACAGGGAGAACGCGTAAACTCCACACAAACAGTCATCTGAGGCAGGAATTGAACCCAGGTCTCCAGCGCTGTGAGGTAGCAGTGCTAACCATTGTGTCACTGTGCTGACCACTCCAAGGCGTTCAGATCTTTCTTCACCATTAATTCAGATTCAACCAGTAACTCATCCACTCTATGGGAATTTGCGAAGGCTTATGCTAAGGGAATAATTATTCCTTATGATGTAGCAGAAGGGGGAGCAGGAATGCTGGTTTGAGGCAAAGCTGAGGGCAGCCGAGAGGGCATACTGTGATTGTCTCTCAGTGTCAAAGCTGCAGAGGATCACAATGCTTCGGTCTACAGTGAATTCCACGCTCACACAGACAGCCAAGAAGGAACTTACTTTTGCAAACCAAAGGCTGTTTGAACATGGTGATAAGCCAGGCAGGTATTTATTCTATCTTGCCAGGAAAACGAGCGTCCCCTCAAGCCATTACCTCAATTAGGGAAGGTATTGGGATCCTTACCTTCAATTCCAAAAATATTAATGTCTCCTCTCCGAGACTTTTTCACCGAATTATTTCAGACTGAGCATCTTGAGGATAGATGGATTAAGAAGCAGTCATTTTTCAAGAACCTGGGTCTTCCAGGAGTAACCCCTGAATAGGTGTTGTGCCTTAATGCACCTTTGTCAGCGCAGGAGGGTGTGAAGCAGCTTCAGAATGTAAAGGCGCACGTTCCTGACGGATTTCCCAGTGAATTCTATAAATTATTTATAAACCTATTGTCAGGGCTGATGTTTAACGTGTTCCATCACTCATACAGTCAGGACCCCTCGCTCCATCGTTAAGAGAGGCTCATATCTCTCTGATGATGAAGAAAGGAAGACCCTGGAGGATTGTGCTTCTTACACGCCAATCTCACTTTTAAATGTTGGTTTCAAAATCCTGCCTGAGACTCGTGCATTTAGGCTGGAAACTTTGCTGCCGTTCATTGCCAAAGAGGACCAAACAGGCTTTATAAAGGGCCACAGATCTTCCTACAATGTGAAGAGGTTATTCAATATGATCCAAGAGTCTCAACAACAATCTGCCCAGGGATTATTGATCACTTTAGATGAGAGAAGGCATTTGATTGGGTTGAGTGGCCGGATCTCTTCTGTAAATTAGAACGGTTTGGTCTACGCAAAGATTTTATCAAGTGGGTGAGGATCCTTTACCACGATCCTCTGGCTGCAGTTCTCACTAATGGTGTGGCCAACCAGTAATATTAATATTTCTCCAGGCAGCCGACAAGGTTGACACCTTTCACCATTGTTGTTTACGTTGGGGATTGAGCCACTGACGGAGGCCATCTGTAGGGTTGCCAACATATCAGCCCCAGAAGTGGGATAGAAGTCACGAAAGATTACATTGTATGCAGATTAGGGTCTTATGTTTTTGTCAAATCCCGCAATTTCGATTGTTCATGTGATGCAATGCATTGATTCGCTTATTGCCTTTCTGGGCGATAAGATTAATTTTACAGAGTTGGAGGCCATGCCTATGGGAGGTCTTAGGGAAATACCTGATACTGAAGCCAAATCCTGGTTTCCTTTTAAATGGTCACGGGGGTGGTTTCCCTATTTCAGTATATTCATTACATCTGTCTTTGATCATTTATTTAACGTGAACTGTGTCCATTTGTTTGACAAAATTAAACAAGACCTTCAAAGATGGGAGGCACTTCCAATATCCTGGCTCGGTCAGATAGCTCTTATTAAAATGAATGTTCTTCCTCATTTCCTCGACCCCGTGCGAATGCTTTCTTTGATGTTTCCCACACAGATATTTAGGAAACATAATGGCGAGTTTAGCTCTTTTATTTGGTACCATAAGCGATTCTTTATCAAGCTAACAAAATTGCAACTGCCCCACAGATTGTGGGGGGTAAATCGCCCTGATTTAAAGCAATCAATTAAGCTTTTTTATCATCCTATGTTAGTGCCTGGACCGCTGAGGACTTGGCATCAATACGGCTAGACATTGAGCCCTCTCAGATAAAGTGAACCCTTATTAGTCTGTTATTCTTAGATAAAATGACAACATTTATGTAGCATTGTCAAAAAGCATTGGATATTATCTCAGTTATTTTATCTTCAAATACTAGAGTGATACGCGCCTTAATCAGAACTAATGGTATTTAAATTGTTTCCATTTACATCTCTTCCTCGCAGTGATTTTCACATTCGCACCATCCCTTGTCAAGGCACAATGGAGATATGGAGCTGTAAATGGATGGGAGCTGCACATCCTGTCACTTCCAACATTGGCTGCAATTTTCCCCACACTGGGCTGCGATCTAACACAGTGTTACCGAACAATGCAACAGCCTTGTTTATCTATGAATGAACCAGTGCGGACGGCACAGCTACCCATGCTGGACATTTAGCCCAGGATTATAGATCCAGCATTGGGCTGCATGTAGTTTCACTCTGGATATAGCTGGGTTGCATACAGCTGTACACTAGCCGGATCTACACAGTGCTCCATCATGAATATGTGCGTTATGTGAGTTAGATTGCGACTGTGAGAGAACTAAACATCTGGCTATGTCTTTATTTTGTGTTTTAATCCTTTTGATTGGACTCTTCAAATCCTGACTCATCCGGTAAGACCCATCCCTCTGGATAGGTCATGGTGACTATTGTTACAGCATCTGAGTCGGCAACATGACCAACAATTGGAGCAGAGGCTGCAGAGAGTGGAGTCTCCGTAAAATGGAATGAGGGAATCACCATCAGATCAGCCGTGGTCTTAGTGAATGGTGGGGCAGGATTGAATGGACCACTGATGCAACTTATTCATAAATTTCTCTTGTTCCAAGCAAACTCCCCTTCTCTCCCAGTGTCCCATACTGGTGGGGAGTGAGTCACCTCCTCCTGTTCCTGCGTAATAGGATCCTCGGGCCTCAGTAGCCTCCAGATTTCCCTGTGTCCTTTTTTGAGCAGTTGAGTCTCCTGTTCCTGTGTCCCAGTCTGGAACAGTTGAGTCTCCTGTTCCTGTGTCCCAGTTTCACGCAGTTGAATGATTCCCTCCTGATCCCAAGTTTGTGAAAATACATGTCCTTTTCCTGCTCCTGAGTAACAGGCTCCAGTAGCTCTGTGCTCACCTGCTGCTCCTGTGGAATGGAGGTGAGGGACTGAATGGCCTCTTCACATTCTTTTCAGCTTTTCTTGACTAAAGGTCTTTCTCCTGTTTCTGTAAATCACCATCAAAATCTGAATGATGTATTTTTGTATTTGATTCTCTGTAATTGAGCAAACAAGCTGACTGGCAGAAATCAGATGCTGAATAGCCTTCTCCTGTTCCCGTGTTATACACTGAAGAGTCAATAGACTCTCAGCGATGTACAGCACGGAAAAAGATCGTTCGGTCTGGTCATCCATACCGCCAAATATCCTAAAGTAATCTCGTCCCCCTTGCCAGCACTTGGCCCATCTCTCTCTAAACAATGCCATGCATGTATCCATCCAAATGCCTTTTAAATGGTGTAACTGTACCTGCCTCCGCCACCTCTATTGTCTGTTCAATCCATACACACAGCAGTCTCTGTGTGAAAATGTTGTCCCTCATGTCACTTTTTAAATCATTCTCCTCTCACCTTAAACTTTTGTCTTCTAATTTTGGACTCCTCTATCCTGGGAAAAGACATTGACTGTTTACCTTATCTACGCCTCTCATGATTTTATAAACCCCTTTAAGGTCCCTCCTCAGCCTTAACACTTGAAAATAGCCCCATCCTATTCAAACTCTCACGGTAACTCTAGCCCTCCATCACCTGCAACATTCTTTTAAATCTCTTCTGCACCCTTTCAAGTTCGACAACGCCTTTCTGACAGCAGGGAGACCGGGATTAAAGGCAATATTACAAAAGTGGCCAAATCAATGTCCTGTACAGATTTAACATGTCATGCAAATGCTTCGATTCAAAGCACACACCAATAAAGGGAAGATCACCAAATGCCTTCATCACTGCGCTGTCTACCTGTGACGGCACTTTCAAGGAACGGAGAACCTGCACCACGAGGCTAGCTTTGCTGCCTCTCAGGGCAGCGACCTGGGTTTAATTCCAACCTTGAAAGGCTGGCTGTGTGGAGTTTGTACATTCTCCCCGTGTCTGCGTGAGTTTCCTCCGGGTGCTATGTTTTACTCCGACAGCATAAGGCTATACAGATAAGGGTAGATTGGCCATGCTAAATTGCGCACCGTACCCAGGGTTGTGTAGGGGAGGTGGGTTAGCCATGGGAAATGCAGGCTCAGAGGGATAGGGTAGGGGTTTGTCCAGTGTGATAATGTTTACAGTTTCGGTGTGGTCTCCATGGGCCGAAAAGCCTGCTTCCTAACTGTAGGGATTCAATACTTTCTATGGAGTTCTATCATGTCTTGCCTTGATTTGTCTTGCCAAAATGGAACACCTCACATGAAACTAAAATATACTCTATCTGCCACTCCTCGTTTCACCTAAACAAGGTCCCATTATGGTCTGAGAGATCATTCTTCACGGTCGACGAAATTTGTAATTCTCTACAACCTTACTGACCATACTTCATATACTCAAATGTAAATGATTTGTATCAGTGACAAAATGGCAGTGGACCACTATTGATCTTTGCGGCACGCCACTGGTCACAGGTCTCCAAGTTTAATGAACAAATATCCACTGTCACGCCCTGTCTCCAATATTCAAGAACATTTTGGATCGAAATGACGAGCTCCCCCTGGATCCCAGGCAGTCTAACCTTGCTAACCTGTCTACCATGTCGAACATTTAGCTTTTCTTACTGAATTCCATAAAGTCAACATCCACTCTCCTGCCTTCATCAATCATCTTCATCACTTCGTCAAAAGATTACACCGAGTCCGTGAGACGTGATCTCCAATGTACAAAGCCCTCTTCAGTCCTTGTCTTTTCAAATGTATACACATCCTTTCCCACAAAATTCCCCTCCAACAATTTAGTCACCATTGACGTCAGGCTCATTGATCTATAGGTACCTGTTTTTTTTCCCTTACATTCTTAAATAATCACACTATGTTAGCTGTCCTCCAGTCTTTTGACACTTCACCTGTGGAAATCAGTGATACAAATACATCATCAAAATGCTTACCAATCTCCTTTCTGGCTTCCCACAAACATTTGAGATATAACTGATCAGGTCCCAAGGATTTGTTCACCATTATGTGTTTTAAAATGTCAAACACCTCCTTGTAATATAGACACTTTTCAATGTATCACTGTATATTTATTCATTCTCTCGCTCTTGTAACCTCCTCCTCATTAAATACTGAGGAGAAATTTTTGTTTCGTGTGATTCTTCACATAGATAGTCTTACTTATCTTTAACGGGCCCTGTTCTCTCCCAAGTTAATCTTTTGCCAGTAAAGGATTTGTATAATTTCTTCAACACCTCGTTAACCGTATGTCTAAAGCCATCCCTTGTCCACATTTTTCTGGCCTGATTTCGCCATTGACTGTACACTTGCTGCCCTTATACACCTCTCTGGATTCACTTAATCTCAGCTCTGTTTACCTGACATATGCCTCCTTCCTTACCTTGACCAGAGCATCAATATATCTAACCATCCAGCACTCCCTGCACCCACCAGCCTTGCCCCTCTCACTAATAGGAACACTTTGTCTCTGAACTCTCTGAAACCAAGTTTTGATGGCCTTGCATTTTCCAACCATCCCTTTCCCTGTGAATAGGGTATTCCAATCAGCCTTTCACAGGGCTCGCCTAACACTTTCAAAATTGGCCTTGTTCAAAGTTAGAACTTTAATGTTTGCATCAGGTCTTTCCTATTCTAAAACTAATTTAAAACTAATATTTATGTGTAACAGAAACACTTCCTGCCCCTCTGTAACAGGGTCGAGAGGCTGAATGGGCTCCTCCTGTCCCTCTGTAATAGACTGGAAAGGCTGAATGGCCACCTCCTGTCCTTGTGTAACAGACCCGAGATATTAAATGCCACAGCAACCCGTGGATTACGAGCAGCCGTTAATCTGTATCTGATGAAGGTCCATCCCTTCTCAGTTACAGAAACACAAACAATACAATGTACTCCAGGTGCCCTCTCGGTAACACCTCATACAGCAGCAGCGACATATCTCTTCGTTTTGAATGTTTCTGTTGGCAAAATGTGCCAATATTTTATATTTCCACCTTTTCAAGTAGCAACAGACTAATATGGGCTGAATGGCCTTCTCGTATCCCTTTGTAAGAGGCCCATAGGGACAGAATTGCTTTGGCCTGTTGCTCAGCAGCAATCTCAATGCTCTGTCGCAAGGTTGTGAAAGGATTTGATAACAGGGCACTTAAAACCAGGAGGAACCTCACACTGGTCAACCAGTATTATACTTTGGGTTAAGTTATCTAGAAACTTGCCCACCTGACTATTTTGTATGCAGCCAATCTGTTATTTTATAATTGCCTCCTTTCATAAACAGAGTGGAACACATATAGAACACTGCAGTGCCTTTTAATCCTCTCATATACAAGTTTTTAAAAAAGATTCAAAAGATTTAAAGATTTTTGGTCCATCCCTTAGCAACCCTCATCCATTCCATCCAAACCCGGTAAATGTTCCCTTTTATAGTGATATGAAAAATGATGTGTGGAACTGGTTAACTGAGCCTGTTTGTTTAGTCATGATTTGGAGATGCCGGTGTTGGCTTGGGGTGTACACAGTTAAAAATCGCACAACACCAGGTTATAGTCCAACAGGTTTAATTGTAAGCACACTAGCTTTCAGAGCGTTGCTCCTTCATCAGGTGATAGTGGAGGACATACTTCTAAGGCACAGAATTTATCGCAAAAATTTACAGTGTGATGTAACTGAAATTATCCATTGAAAAATACCTTGATTGTTTGTTGAGTCTTTCATCTGTTCGAATATCATGATAGTTTCATTTCTTTCATGTGTAAATTAAAAAACCTTTTTCTTTTAAAGTTGCATTCTCAGGTTAGCAGTAACAACGAGTGTTAGTTAGACAATATTTTGAAGGTGTTAGCCCCTGTGTTCTCTGTCTATACCATAATGTTTAGATTGATTCTAATTTGAAAAGTGAGATAACAGAGTTTTACATGAATTCATGCAGTTTTTGAGCTCAGAGTTCTACATGAATGCATGCAGTTTTTGAGCAAAGTACAATGTAACTCTGCAAGTACAAATTCGCCCCACAAAATATATGTGTGCATGTGGGTCTTTGTCTGTTTGTATGTGTGTGTTTGTCTTAGCTGGGGGTTGTGGGTGTGAGATGGAGTGTATATGTGTGTGTAGTGATGTAGAGTGTCTTAAGTCTGTGAGGGGTACATGTGTAAGTGTGGTAGTGTGTGTGTGTGTCTGGGGTGGGGGGCTTGAGTATCAGTGAGAGAAAGTGTATATGAGTGTAAAGTGGTCTAAGTCTCTGAGCGAATGCCTGTGAGAGTGTGTGCGTCTGTAAGGGTGTGTGTGTGTCTGTGTACGTGTCTGTGTACATATGTGTCCGTATGTATGTGTGTGTGTGTGTCTGTGTGTGTGTGTGTATGTGTGTGTGTGTGTGTGTGTGTGTATGTGTGTGTGTGTATAGTGCAATGGTGATCACCTGCAATGTGACATGCACTCAAGGCCCCAGTTGAGGCCCTCCCTATGGGAACCGAAATTTGTAATCAGCTTCTGCTCGGCCACTTTTCGCTGCTGCCTGTCCTGAAATCTGCCTTGAAGGATGGTCACCAGAAAGTCCGAGGTTGAATATCCTGGACCACTGAAGTGTTCCCCAACTGGGAGGGAACCCTCCTTTCTGTTGATTGTTTTGCAATGCCCATTCATCCGTTGTCGTAGCCTTTGCTAATTTTCCCAGTGTTTGTTCAGTGACTGTGCTTAATGCCAATCTCCATGGATTCTCATTATCCCAGTGGAGTGTTTCCATCTTTTAATGATAAATGGGCGCCGTTGAATATGGTATCCCATAACATGAGCAGGAGCATCACTGACAGCACTGACAGGGAACAGCAGACCCAGAGAGAGGGGGAGGAGAGATCAGTATCTGAGAACATTAGACTGGAATGTTCCAAAAATGTATCAGAATCTGGAAACATTAGACTGGCATGTTCCAACAATAGACAGGAGTTTATACATTTATGTTTGGCGTCTTTCTGCATTTTATTGGTTGTCATTATCATGGCGGATCTATTTTGCTCTTCTCATTATTCAATATTTTTATTATCCTTTCCTGGCTATCATTGGTGTTCCTGGTAAGTGTCAACGTCCAGATTTTTTGTTCTAAAAACCGATTATGACTGTATTACTGTTCTTTTATATCGTCTACATTCTTGCCACTATTATTTTACTGTTGAAACGCTCATTCCAGATATTTACTCTACAGACCACTACTAACTACATCAATGCATGTGTTCAATGACTGTCTCCCTCTCTGAGCTGGCAGTGTTACTCTCTATGTTGACCTACTCAGTTCCAGTGGAGACCTACAATTTACTGTATCATTGCCTTTGTTATTTAAATATTAAGAGCAGGGAGGTCACTCTCTACTGTTCTGGTTACAAACTCCACTTCCTGCCACTGTTTCCATCCCATCCCTGGCCAATATCTGCGACTGAAGCCGACAAGTCACAACTGTGGGAGATCCCTTTGACCATGAGCTGATTCATGACACCATACCCTGACCATTTCTAACTTGAAATGCTCACCACTCCAGAATATATCTCACTGGTTTATTCCATCTGCTGTTTGAACCTTGAGCTATGAAGTACAGTCTTAACAAAGCCAATAATCTGCTGCTGACGCTCCCGGCTTCAAACCTGCCGAAGCAAATCTGATTCAACCTCACATCAAACTCACCATCCATCTTTCATTCATGTGCACGCGGATGTATATTGCTATTGTGTCTGACAATGACTTTATTTTAACATTCTCAAACACTTTATCTCATCTGTCCATAAACCTTCTCTCCTTCTCTCTCTGTCGATTAACAAAATGCCTGCTAGTTGTTCTTATTTAAAATAGTTTCCTCCATGTGCGTTCCTTCTCAAGCAATGAGTTTCGCATTCAACCACGCCAATCCCGCACACACACTCTCTCTCAGTCTCTGATGAACACACACACAGCAAACCTTCTCATTGTAGACATTGCAGTAATTTGATGCGAGTATCGTTACCATATGACAGTAAAGTTTGCAATACTCTCCATGCTGGGCAGATAGTGCAGTTTACTGAGCAACACACCAGCATGGTCTGCACAGCTCTCCATGCTGGGCTGTCATCTTGTCCCAGTTTATGTTGTTTGTGGTGTTCTGTGAAGCAGATTCAGAATTTGATGTAACAAACCATTCCAGCTGATCTGACAATGCCTTTATTCAATGTTCTCATTCTTTTAAGTTTACTCTCGAAGATCCTCACTTCTCCAGTTAGTCCCACTACCCTGTCTTTTTCCCCATATTTCCACAACATCTTTTTAGTTAATTAACTGTCTCTTTCTGTCTTTAATGTGAATCTTTCTGTCCCTCTGTTTCTTTCCCTGGCCTTTGTTTATGGCTCTCTAGTGTATCGAGTGCTTACACTCGAAGCTCAGAAACAGGGAAATGGTGTGTGTCAGGCTGTTTTTCACGTCCTGGTATGTCCCATATGATGGTCCACGGTCAGGGGTGTTTCAGACGTTATTGAGACACATCCTTGTAACTTGGTCTGTACCTGTATTTGTCCCTCTCAGGTGATCTTCCGATCGAGGAAGTCCCTCAAGTAAAGGGCCAGGGATCTAAAGTGTGTGACAATGCTGTCAGTTTTAAAAAAAGATTATTTTCTCCTTTCTTTAAATAAGAGATCTTAAAGGCCAAACTGCCGACTGAAAACGGCTCAAGTAAATGACTTATGACACTTTTAGGGTTGATAATAAATAGCAGTAACAACGGCCTAGTAACTTATCCCCAGCTGCTATTCTCTCTGAAAACTGACATGATGCTGTTTCCTCCTGAATTGGAGAACTGTATGCAATAATGTATGTCTGAATGTTCCATGTTTTCAAGAGATGTGTTTATGGGATGTTGGTATATTGGAACAGTTCATTTGTAGAAGGTACTGTATCCATTATTCGGCTATGGTTTCCAATAGTTAAATAATTCTAAATTCCCCTTCATTTTGTATGGATTTTCATTAGAGTCTTTAAGTATGTTGTGTTTTGCTTAATGGTGAGTGGTTTGACTAGTAGCATCACATCTGGAACTCCCACTTCACATCTACCTTTAAAATAAGGAAAGGTTGGCATCCAAACTACCTTCTTAAAATAGTTTGAGTCAGTCTGGTTGGTCTATAACAAACTGGGGTCTCTTGTCTGGTTCTAAATCGATAATACCAAACTGATTTAGAATTACAATCCCTACAGTGTGCAAACAAGCCACGCGACTCAACAAATCCACACCGACCCTCCGAGAAGTAACCTACCCAGACCCATTCATCTACCCTATTATTTAAAATTTACCCCGACTAAGGCACCGAACCCACACATCCCTGAAAACTTTGAACAACTAACCATGACCAAATCACCTGACATGCACATCTTTGGATTGTGGGAGGAAACCAGAGCATCCAGAATAAGCTCATGCAGACACTGGAGAGAATGCACCGAGAGAGTATTGGGTTCAAAGTTCACGTGTGGTAGTTGTTCGTGTCTTTCATTCCGGATGTTGAATTTGGTTGGTTTAAACAGTGTTTTGTGTATAACGATTCTTTCAGTCACTAAGAGTTCTCTGGGTGTGGAAGAAATGAAGTTGGGGGTTTTACAAAAGGTAATGAAGGCAAAGCTGTAGGAATTGGCAGACAAGCTGGTGTTGGGGTTGTGTTTGTCTGTGTAAAAATGAGAGATAATTACAGCTAGATCTTGGCAATTACATTTGGTGGAAACGCCATCAGAGTTTTCGGAAATGGCTAGAATTCAATTTCAAATGAGGTGCCTTGAACATGAGAAGGAATTGAAACTGTTTGAATTATGATGAAAAGTAGAAATAAAAGAAAAGGAAATGAAGAAGAAAGAAAGAAAAAGAGAGAAGAAAAGCACAGAGTTTCAGCTTCAAAAGTTAGTAATTAGAGAGGAAAGTTGACATATAAGGTCGAGATGAAGGTAGATGGTATACTGGATGAGGACGATAGTGAGGATGAGCAACCCCATAGTAGCCAAAGGCCTGATGGATATCTGTTTAAATAAACCCAGGCATTATCTAAATTTGATGAGAAGAATGGAGGAGCCTTTTTAATTTCATTTGAGAAAGTGGCTAAACAAAGTGCCTAGTGACCATGTGGATTTAGTTGATTGAAACAAAGCTGATAGGTATTTGCATCCCTATCAGAGGAGGTGAAGAAAGCCATCTGAAGTGCATATGAGCTTGTACCAGAAGCCGACAGTGTTTCAGGAATCTAAAATAGTGTCCCTGGTTAAACGCACATTGAGTTTAAAAGAATCTAACAAAGTAATTTTGAAAAGTGGGGAAGGGCATTAAAAACAGAAAAAGCTATAGCACTGTTAGACATTCTTGTTTTGGAGAAGTTCAACAATTCACTTCCTGGAGTCGTGAGAACTCGTGTGGAATAGCAGAGAGTTAAAATGGCAAGATTCGAAGCTGAAATGGCTGATGATAATGATTTGGTTCAGAAATCAAAGGCTGGTTTCTGTGAGAGATTGAGAAGAATGTGCGAGATCTTCTTAAAACATATCCCTGTGAGAGTAAGGTTTATTGGCATCGGCCAGGAGTAGCAGGTAAAGGGGTTACAGCATTAAGAGGTACAGAAGGATGTAATATTTTTATGCTGAGACATGAGGAGCTATGTCATTCAGAAGGACTATTGGAGAGATGAGAAGTGCTCCGTTATGAAACGTGTGTTTGGAGTGTCCAGTGGAAACATCAACAGATTTATTCTCCAATGGGGAAGGAGGCCTTGAGCCTGGTTTTGGCGTTACAACATTTCAGCATTTAAATTGCCAATAACATACCTGAGACAAATCTTTATCACTGATCACGACCCCTTAAAGTTATTGAAGAAGTTTAGGGCGACGAATACCAGTCTGTTTCGATTGAGCTTAGTATTGCTGCTATTCAATTTGAAATTATACCGTTGATAGGTCGAGAAACCTAAGATTTGACATGTTGTGGAGACTTGGATGAAGAAAGACAAAGGCATTCTTTGGCAGGAGTAAAATGACTGAAATCGAAACTAGTTGTGAACATTTGTATGCTCAGAGTCAATGTAAAGTATATGCATTTCAGTCTGCTAATAGAGGACGATTAGCAGGTCTAAAATTAATCTATTTTTGTATATTGATGGATCATTTTATTAAAGGTGAGTTGTGAGTTTACCATCACTGTACAGAGGTTATGTTCTCTTCGGTTGTTTTTGAAGGGAGGTTATAAAGGCAGAGGTGAAGAACTGCTGTCTGAACACAGTTTAAGTAAATAACTGAGGAGGCTTTTAAATTTTATTAAATGGTGTTAACAATCGATGGGCAGTTGCCAGCTCTCTCAGACCAGGTTTTCTCGTTTTGCTTTTATCTGCAGCATTCAGAAGCTGTTGGGGATCCTCGAAGGGTTGGAAGTATCAATACATGATCCACAGCTGCTTTTCTCTCTGAGATCTCTGTTCATGTTGTTTCCTCCTGGATCAGAAAATTGCATGTAAGAATCTGTATTTGAATATATCTTTGTGCCAAGCAGTGTATACCAAGAAGGTACAGGATCTATTGTTTGTGTAAGTGTTCCAACATATAAGCTATCCCAAAATGTTCTTTTCTTCGATTGGATTTTAAACAAAACATTTGAATAGATTATATTTTGCTTAATGTCGAGAGGTTTGACCAGTCACAACATATCTGGAACGCACACTTCACATCTATGTTTAAAATAAGAATAGGTTTGGGTCTAAGCGGCCTTCTTAAAACATTTTGCGGGGATCTGGTCTGGTCCACAACACTTGCAGTAGAGGGGTTTCTGACTGACTCCTGTAATTGAAAAGTTAGTGGAGGGGCTGGAGATGGTTTGCTGGAGGTTTCTGCTGTGAGCTGCCTCAGTCATTCAGGGAGACCTGAGGATTTGGTGCCCCAACTCTGGATGGAGCATGGGGACTGTAGTTACAGCATCTGAGCCTGCAACATGAACAACAAATGGAGCAGAGGCTGCAGAGAGCGGAAGCTCTGTAAACACGGAGTGAGTGTGTGTGGGGAAAAGGAGCTGCTGTTTCCAACCCAAGTATTCCATGAACAGCTTCCCAAGCTACACTTAACCCAGTAGCAGAGTGTGAGGGGACCCTGAATGAACAAAGAACTGGTCACAGAGCGGTGTCACCTCCTTCAACACGACCTGCAGCATCACACCAGGGGGAGGATGGTGCTGCCAGTGACTATTAGGGTCACTGTTTCATTCAGCTTCGATAATCCAGAACTTTCTAGGCAGAACTAGGTAACATATCCATCATCTCCCAGTATCTCAACATTGATGTCACCATTCGGTGATGGAAGGTATATATGGTGGATGAGGTAAA
Source organism: Chiloscyllium punctatum (assembly GCF_047496795.1). Classification (NCBI taxonomy): domain Eukaryota; kingdom Metazoa; phylum Chordata; class Chondrichthyes; order Orectolobiformes; family Hemiscylliidae; genus Chiloscyllium; species Chiloscyllium punctatum. Next base: position 26,297,031 of record NC_092755.1, read on the forward strand.
TACATTGTTTCTCCCACAGCAGGGAGCTGCCGGGTGTATTCATTATAGTGGTATTCCCGATGGTGTGCATGGCATCTGCAGATTATCCATGTCAATGGAGAGAGGTAGAGGAACTGAAGGAGTTCTCTCTCTCTCTATTAATGTTACAATGTACCCATGCACAGTCCATCATGTTGGCGAATACCCACTGTCCTGGCAGCAGTCATGGTCTCTTCATTCAGAAGCAGTCAGCCAGTCACATCGTCATTGGGTCTCCACGTAGAAAGAAATGAATATATCTTGGATAAAGGCCGTCCTCTTGATGCACATTTCAAAACACCATCCCCACCACTAATCAACGACAGTAAAGTATTCCATCTGTACGGAGAGCAATTGGATCACTTGGAGTGTCTGGGAGCAGGGATGGAGCAAAACCTCCCATGTCTGAACGGGTCTGAGTGCGCCCCCACCCCCCCACCCCACCCCGAGTACACAGTATCAATAAGTCCTAAAATCCCTCTCCATTTCAGTAACATATTGCTTTCCGTTATTCCTGGAAAATTAAATGACAGATTATATCTTGTTAAAATCCACCTGCCAAACTATTATCTATTGCCTTTACCTCTCTGAATCTATTTGCAGACTCTCCACCCTCTCTTGATAATTTAATCTCTTGCTTACCACAGCGACATCACCAAACTCAGCATCTGTATATCTGTTCCATCCTCCTGATTATTAATATAGACTGTAAATAGTTAAGAACCAAGTAGAACAGAGAACATAGAACATACATAGAAAAATACAGGCCCTCGATGTTGCGCCGACCGAAGCCTACCTAACCTACACTAGCCCAATAACCTCCATATGCTTAACCAATGCCCGCTTAAATGACCATAAAGAGGGAGAGTCCACCACTGATACTGGCAGGGCATTCCATGAACTCACAACCCGCTGAGTAAAGAATCTACCCCTAACATCTGTCCTATACCAACCTCCCCTTAATTTAAAGCTGTGTCCCCTAGTAACAGCTGACTCCATATGCGGAAAAAGGTTCTCACTGTCAACCCTATCTAAACCCCTAATCATCTTGTACACCTCTATCAAATCTCCACTCAACCTTCTTTTCTCCAATGAAAACAGCCCCAAGTGCCTCAGCCTTTCCTCATACGATCTTCCTACCATGCTAGGCAACATCCTGGTAAACCTCCTCTGCACCCGTTCCAGTGCCTTCACATCCTTCCTATAGTATAGCGACCAAAACTGTACACAATACTCCAGATAAGGCCGCACCAGTGTCTTATACAACTGCAACATGACCTCAGGACTCCGGAACTCAATTCCTCTACCAATAAAGCCCAGTAGACATATGCCTTCTTCACAGCACTATTTACCTGGGTGGCAACGTTCAGAGATCTGTGTACATGGACACCAAGATCCCTCTGCTCATCCACACTACCAAGTAGCCTCCGATTAGCCCAGTAATCCATCTTCTTGTTACTCCTACCAAAGTGAATGACTGCACACTTAGCTACATTGAACTCCATTTGCCACCTTTCTGCCCAGCTCTGCAACTTATCTATATCCCGCTGTAAACTGCCACATCCTTCTTCGCTGTCCACTACTCCACCGACTTTCGTATCATCCACAAACTTGCTCACCCAGCCTTCAAGCCCCTCCTCCAGGTCATTTATAAAAATGACAAACAGCAATGGTCCCAAAACAGATCCTTGTGGAACACCATTAGTAACTGCACTCCAACATGAACCTTTACCATCAACTAATACCCTCTGTCTCCTTCCAGCCAGCCAATTCCTAATCTAAACCTCTAATGAACCTTCAATGCCATGCCTCCGTAATTTTTGCAGTAGCCTACCATGGGTTACCTTATCGAACACCTTGCTAAAATCCATATACACCACATCTACTGCTTTTCCCTCGTCCACTTCCTTAGTCACTTTCTCAAAGAACTCAATAAGGTTTGTGAGGCACGACCTGCCCTTCACAAAACCATGCTGACTATCCTTGATCACATTATTTCTATCCAGATGTTCATAAATCCTATCCCTTACAATTCTCTCTAAGACTTTGCCCACAACAGAAGTGAGACTCACTGACCTATAGTTACTAGGTCAGTCCCTACTCCCCTTCTTGAACAAGGGGACCACATTCGCTATCCTTCAGTCTTCTGGCACTATTCCTGTAGACAACGACGACATAAAAATCAAGGCCAATGGCTCCGGTATCTCCTCCCTAGCTTCCCAGAGGATCCTAGGATACTGGCTACTCTGTGACCCTACTGGTTACCTCCTGTCTAACTGATTGAGACTGATTTATCCTGAGTGCCTGCTTCCTGTATGATACCCTCTCCTTCCCCATTCCTGTGCAACACAGTCGAAAGGTTGAATAAGAACAAGGTGCATCTGTGAGGAATCCAACCCCTCGATGAGGCTGATGTCAACGCGGCCTCTGTTCCACTTTCCTGCCATCTTTCCATTCCAAACTCTAGTCTCTTGTTGTAGATTGCGCCACATGAAAAAATATCCACTCCACAACTACCCTTTCAATTACTTTTAGCATTTTTACAGATCTCAATGAGCTCTCCGTTTATTTTTATAAACTCGAGAGTAAAAGCCTAAACTGCTCAATTTCTCTTCATAAAACAAACGCTTCAAATATGGAATCATTCTAATGAAGCTCTTCTGAATTGCCTCCAATGGAAATACCTCATTCTGCAGGACACCCAAACTGTACTCCAGTTGCAGCCTCACTAATGCCTTGCTTAGCTACACCAACACTCCCCACCTTTCTACTCTATCCTTTTATAAATAAACGCTGAAATTATGCTTGTATTTCTCATTACTTGCAGTACCCACAGGCAGGTTTTCTGTGATATGCAAGCAGACACCCAGATCTCTCTGCACCTAAACACTTTGAACTTTCTCTCCATTTAGATAATAATTTGTCTTTCTATTATAGTGGCCAACTTGAATAGCCCCATATTTATTCATTTTAATTTTCCTTGCCAAATGTTGACCCATTCACCCAACCTATCCATATAGTTTTAAAATCACTTGCATTATCATTCCGAAGTAATTTCCCACCAATGCTAGTGTCATCTGAAAACGTGGCATCGTATTTTCTATCCCATCAACCGAGTACAGTAATAACATCAATTGCAAATGGTTGAGGCATGAGTACTGAAATCAATGGCACCCCACAAATTGCATTTGCCAAAAGAAAATGACACATTTATTCCATCTGACTCTATTTTGTTGGATAACCAATCCTCCATCCGAGCCAATAAATTACTCCTAAACCCATGTTATCTGATCTTACCATTTACTCTTTGGAGAAGCGACATATCCGATGCCTTCAGGAAGACCAGATATGTTCCATCTCCAGGATTCCCACTATCCACCTTGTTAGTGACATCTTCAAATAACTCAAGCAAACAATTCAAACACGATTTAGCCTTCGTAAAACCATGTTGTCTCTGATGGATTGTGGTTTAACTTTGCAAGTGTCCTGAACAATGGACTCTAACAATTTGCCTTAAATTACAATAGTTTATTGTTACACTTTAGTCCCGAATGTATCCCATTATTATAAGTTCTTCCCTTTCGAAAACCTTCACGTTTTCTTTGAATTTCTATTTAATGGGCACACGTTTTTAAGAGATCTGCTCCAATAAGTGGTATGTGTGGCTGAATGGACTCATCATCCTGCTGGTGTACAAAATCGATGGGCTGACGTCTTTCTGGTGTTCCCATGTTGTCATCTCCAAGGCCAGAATGACCTCCTCCTGCTGATGCTTTAGAGGATTGGGAGATTATAGAATCTTACTGTTGCTGAGTAACATTTTGAGGAGCTGATGGGTCTTCTCATATTTCTCCATAACAGGTGGAAACACTGAATGGTCTCCTCATGTATACCGGAGATGGGAGTGTGGGAGTGATTGGTCTTCTCTTGTTCCCATACAACAGACACGTGTCGAAATTACCGTTTCCTTTCTCATGAAAGAAGTCTCAGATAGTTTTTATCCTTATCCAATTCCCTTGTAATAGGCTCGGTGGGTCTGAATGGCCTCCTGTTATCTCAGTGTAACAAATCTCCAGTCACTGTGTGACCTCTTCCAGTTCCTATGTTACAGACTTGAGGAGGCTGAATGGGCTGATCCTGTTGCTGTTTAACAGGATACTGGTGCAGCATGACCTACTCTTGTAGGCTCGAGTGGCTGATTGGCCTCCTTCTGTAAATATATATCAGGCTCCAGGGACTGAATAGCCTCATCCTGCTTTGATGTAACAGGTTCGAAGGCCTGAATATCCTTCTGTTGTTCCTGTGTAACAGGCTAGAGAACGGAGTGGATTCCTCCATTATCTGTGTAATTCACTTCACTTGTTGACTCCTTCTGCCATCTATGTTGAAATAAGATCATCCTTTATTTTTGTAAACTCCAATGGCTACTGGGTCAAACTGATCATCCTTTCGTTATAAGCTAGCACCTTCATTGCAGGAATCAGTTGAGGGAACCATCTTTGAGCTGCCTCCAATATAACAACATCCTTTCTTCATAGAAGAGGCTAAATCTGTACACACCACTCAAGATGTGATCTCTCTGTACAGCAGCAGCAACACTTTCCCATCCTGCTGTAAGGTTCCCACCCAGGTTAGAGCAGTCTCAGCTCTCTGGGGGAAATACAGAGCATTGTTGGAAGATCACTGTCCTTCTCTACTCCATCAGCAGAACGGGAGATCTGGAGAAATTAAAGTTGGAGAAGATCATAAATGATGTGGCAAGATGATCTCTGTCATTAACATCCCCAGAGCCCACGTCGCTCAGATTCCACAGAATCTGGTAAGGTGGAGCGCAAAAACAGCAAGGAGGAGCAAACATTGATGGGAGTTATATATCCAAATGAAAGCTGCAATACAAATGCTGGACATGTTATAAAACAGGAAATGAGATATACACATTTGTGGATACTGCAGTAATAATGTACTGTTTACATTATATCTAAACTGTGTTAACCCAATTGAATGCTAACGCTGGGAAAAGTGGATTTCATGACCACGTGTGAGATGGTTTGCATGAACACTATGTCGAGCACTGAGCTCGAGATCAGGTTATTTAGGAATTGGTGTTGAGTGATCAGAAGAGCTATTTGACAATTTTGCTGGAAATGACCTTTTGGGAACAGTGACCACAATGTATTGGTTTTCTTTTATGTTGTTTGAGTACACAACAGTTTTTGTTTTATTTGAAGTAACTGTCATAAATCTGAGTCATGCAAGCCATGAAGGTGTGAGGAGAAAGTGGGGACTACAGATGCTGGAGATCAGAGTCGAAGAGTGTAGTGCTGGAAAAGCACAGTCAGGCAGCATACTAAGAGTAGATAAATCGATGTTTCAGACATAAGCCCTTCATCACGAATGAAGCTTCTGGGCCAAGGGGACTGAGAGATAAATGGGAAGGGGATGCGGCAGGGGGGAGGTAGCTGGGCTTGTGATAGGTAGATGAAGGTGGGATTGAAAGTGATAAGTGACGAAGGGAGACAGAATGCCTCATTTACTGCATCCATTAAACCCAATGTGGTCTTCTCTACATTGGCGAGGCAGGAGGTCAACTTGTGGATCATTTCAGAGAATATCTCGAGGACAGCCAATTGAATAAATTCTTCATCTTGTGGCTGAGCACTTTAACTCCCCTTCTCACTATGCCAAGTACATGAGGGTCCTGGGCCTGCTCCATCGCCAAATCCAAGCCACCAGAAGCCTGGAGGAAGAAAGCCTCCTCTTCTGCCTTGGGACCCTCTAACCACAGGGGATCATAGTGGATTCCCCATTTCCCCATTTCCCCTAATCCCACGTTATCCTACTCCAAACTTCCAAATCAGCACCGCCCTTTTGAACATTCCTATGTGTCCACCTTCCTCCTTATCAGTCTGTTCCACCCTCCTTCCTCTCTGACTATCACTTTCAACCCCACCTTCATCTACCTATTAGATGAAAGGAGGCAGCTTAGAAAAATACCAAGTGTTGCAGTAAGCCAGTAGATTCAGAGAAATGTAGGACCCAGCAAAGGATGACCAAGAAACTGAGAATAAAATCAAAAGGAGAAAAAGCGTGCAAATGAAAGACAAACATAAAGACTGCTAAAAAGCGTCTATCGATGTATGAAAAAAAATAAAAACAAGGTCAAATGTGGAACAGTTGGTGTGCAGACAATGTAATTTATTGCAGAAAACAGAGAAATCGCTGGGAAATGAAACAGTTTCTTTGTGTCTATCTTCATGGAAGAATGTCCAGAAATTCTCCCAGAAATACCAAGTGACCATGGGACTTGTGTAAGTAAAGTCTAAGGTCATTCTTATCAGTGTTGGGGTTATCTTTGAAAAGAAAGCTGGATTGAGTATTTATAAATCTGACAGACTAGATGTACTTCATACAAGAATTTCAGAGGAAGTAGCAATAGACATGTTGATTGCATCGCGGATTGTCACTTTATTTTCTGACACATTCCCGAAAGGCATTTAGCCAATCTGGATAAGGCAAAGGTTATAAATATTATCCAACAGTTTAAGAAAGGATGGATTTGGAGAATGTAAACTACAGACCAGTTATTTTGTCATCCGCAGTCAGGTATCTGTTGGACTCGATTATAAAAAAACATGCTTCTAGATATTTTGAAGGTAATAACGTAACTGGGGAGTGTGAGAATGTACTGATGGAAGGAAAACCAGAAGTGTCAAACATCATTTGGAGTGGTTTGAAGATGATTCTTGTGGACATAGGCAATGAAAAACCATTGGATAACGTACAGTTGGATATTCGTGAGCTTTTTTTAAAGAACTCACACAACAAGTTCATAAGAAAAATTAAAGCGAGAGGTATTGGGAAGAACATATGCAAATGAGAAAGTAAAAATTAGGTTTACATTCATGTGAATGTAATTGGAAGATAGAGGATGTCGTGCACCAGTTCCATAGAGCGTTGGTGAGACTAAACGTAGAATATTGTGTATCGTTCGGAGTTCCAATCTAAGAAAGAATATACTGACTACAGAGGAACTGCTAAAGGTATTATCCAGATTAATCCGTAAAATGGCAAGGTTGTCTGATGGGGCACCTCAGCCTGTAATCTCGAGTTTCAAAACATGAGAGTTGATTGTGGTGAATCTTAGAAACATCGAAAGGACTGAATAACAGAGGGATATGGAGAAGTACGAGCAGGCGAGATAAGGGAGAATCCCACGATATTCCATACGGACAAGTAGAACAGAATAATCAGCAAACAACTAGTGTCCATTAGAAACCAAATGGGCAATCTGTGTGTCAAGCTGGAGAACATTGATGGATTGTTACATGAGACCTTCACATCTATTTTACTTGGAAAAAGGAGGAGGCAGGTACAGAATTCAATAAGATGGTCTGGGAAGCTCTTGAACAGATTGAAGTAAAACACGAGAAAGGAGTTGAGGTTTTGTTCTGTACAAATTTGGACCAATCTCCATGTCTGACTGAGTTGTATCACAGGCGGCTGTTGGGGTCGAAGGAGGTAAGACCCTGACTGAATATTTTAATTAGAATCTGACCATAGGGGAAGTGCCAGAGAACTGGACAACTGCTAATACGATTCCACTTCACAGTAAGGGTGGGAGAGATAGACCAGGGAACTATAGACGAGCGAGTATTAGATCACTGTTAAGGAAACTACTGAAGGAAATAGGGAAGGAGAATATCGAACTCCAATCAGAGTCACAAGATTTGATCAGGCATAATTATGATGACTTTATCAGAAGGAAGTCACATCCAATGGATTTGATTGAATTAGTTTGAGGAGGTCGATTATTTAGTTTTGTAGGAAGGCCTTTGACAAATTTCCACCTGGGAAACTGAAAAATAAAGGAAAATCTCACAATATGATGGATAACTTGACAAGTTACAACGAAAATTGTCTTAGTGTCAGGAGACAGAGGGTGGTGGGAGAAGGCTGTTTGTGTGACTGGAGACCAGTGTCCCCTGGTGTACCACAGGGATCAGTGCTGTGTCCCTTATTGTTTGTGTTATTCATAACAAAATATAGATGTGAATGTGGAGGGGGCTAGGTGGAGAGTGGGGGAGATGTGATAAGTAAGTGTGTGTTTGACATAAAGATTGAACGGTTGGTTCACAGTGAGAGGAAGGCCTTAAGTTACAGGAAGATGCAGATGGAATGGTCAGATGGGCAGATCAATGGCAGATGGAATGTAACCCTGATAAATATGAGGTGATGCACTTTGGGAGAAGGAACCAGGCAGGGGAGGACTCAATGAATGGCAACACACTGGGAAGGTCAGATTGTGCTTCTCCACACATCCCTGAATGTGACTGGACAGGTTAATGCTTAAAAATGTGTTGCTGGAAAAGCGCAGCAGATCATGCAGCATCAAAGGAGCAGGAGAATCGATGTTTCAGGCAGGTTCCTGAAGAAGGCTTATACCCAAAACGTTGATTCTGCTGCTCCTTTGATGCTGCCTGACCTGCTGCGCTTTTCCAGCAACACACTTTTTAAGCTCTGATCTCCAGCATCTGCATTCCTCACTTTCTCCTGGACAGGTTAATGGACTGGTTTAGAATTGGACCTTGGGTATAGCGTTTCCTAATCAGGGTGTAGATTATAAGAGCAATACAGGGCTTTGGTTCGGACAAAATGGAATACTGTATGTAGCTCCGGGAGCCACATTCCAGGAAGGATGTGATTGTACTGGAGAGGGTGCAGAGGTGATTCACCAGGATGTTCCCTGGGATGGAGCGTATCAGCTATGGAGAGAGGCTGGAAAAGCTCGGGTTGTTTACTTTGGAGCAGAGAAAGCTGAGGGGTCAGTGATTCAGAAGGATAAGATTATAAACGACACAGACAGGGTGGAGGGTCAAGAATAAAGGAGCACACTTTTAAAGTGAAGAGTTTGAGGTTCAGAGATGATTTAAACATTTTTTAACCTCGAGGTGTGGGGTTCTGGGATTACTTCCTGAGAGGGGAATGATCACTTCACAATTGTTAAAAAGCAGTTGGACGAGCAATTGGAAGTGTCATAACATTTGCAGGCTATGGGCCTGGTGTAGGAAAGCGGGACTAGTATAGATCGTGCTGTATTTCTTTTGGCACAGAGTCTATGCCCCTGTGAGTGTATGGTGTGTAAGGTCAATTATTGAGCAGTTTAAGGCAGGAATTGATGAGTTTCTGAAGAATTATATTCATAAGGGATATAACAGTGAACTGTATTTGCTTGTTAAATTACGTCAATGTTAGGAATATGAGAAAACAAGTGCAGTTTGTTTGAAGCCAGAGAATGGAAAATAGGGAACAGGGAAATGGCAGAACTATGAAGCCACTACTTCCATTCTGTCTTCACAAAACTTTCTAACAATACAAGGAAAACCGAGTCTGGGGTGGGAAAATGATAGAGTACATGGAACATAGAACATAGTTAGTAAATGGTTTAGCAGAAATTATTGTGACTCAAAGTAATGGTCATAGACAACACTAACATAGATTTATGAAATGGGAATTATGTTTGAGAAACAAACTGGGAGACAAATGAAAGAGAAGCAATGATGTAAAACATTATGATTTTTAGAAAAATGTTGGTAAAGCTCCAATCTCAATTTGCAAAATCAAATCTGAGTGGATTGGGGCGAATATATGGATACGTTTTTAGAATGGGATAGCTGGCAGGAAACAGTGAATAGAAATAAACAGACTCGTCAAGTAACAGCCTGACATTTTCTGAAAGGTTTGATTTTGTGAGTATGACTATGTCCCAGACTCCCCATTACCTTCCCCAGATATCTCCTGTCTCATCAGGACGGACACAGCAGAAGTGGCGGTACAGTGGGATACAGTTGGAAGGGAATTGCTCTTGGAGTCCTCAACAGTGACTCTGTATCCCATGAAGTCTCATGGCATTAGTTTACACATGGGAAAGGAAACCTCCTGCTGATTACCATGTACCAGCCTCTCTCAACTGATGAATCAGTACTCCTCTATGCTGACCAACACTTGGATGAAGCACTGAGGGTAGCACGTACGCAAGATGTACTCTGGGTGGGGGATTTCAATGCTGTATCTCAGATACAGCATTACTGATCGAGCTGGCCGGGTCCAAAAGGATATAACTGGTGGCAGGTGGTGAAGGAGCCAACAAGTGGAAAATACATACTTGACCACAGCCTTACTAATCTGCCAGTTACAGAAGTATCTGTTTATGACTGTATCGGTAAGAGTGACCACCGCATAGTCATTGTGGAGACAAAGTCACACCTGCATATAGAGAATAACCTCCACCATTTTGGGTGGTACTATCACGGTGCTTAATAGGACAGACTTCGAACAGACCTAGCAGCTCAAATCTGGATGTTCATAAGGTGTTGTGGGTCATCACTAACAGCGGAATTGTACACCCACACAACCTTATGGCCTGGCATATCCCTCTCGCAACAATTGCCATCAATCGAGAGAATCAACATTGGTTCAGTGGAGTGTGCAGGATGGCAGGAGCAGCACCAGGCATACCTGACAATGAGGTGTCAGTCTGGTGAAACTACCAATCAGGACTACTTGTGCACCAAACAGCATAAGCAATAAGTGATAGACAGAGCTAAGTGATCCCACAAGCAACGGTTCAGATCTAAGTTCTGCAGTCCTTCCACATCTTGTCGAGAAACGTTGGCGACAATTAAACAATTCACTGGAGGAAGAGATTCCACAAATAACCCCTTCCTCCATGATGGAAGAGCACAGCACTTCAGTGTATAAGATAAGGCTGATGCATTCGCAACAATCTTTAATCAGAAATGCTGAGTGGATGATCCATTTCAGCCCCCTCCAGTGGTCGTCAGCAATTCAGTTACCAGTCATCAACCAATTTGGTTCAGTCCACACGATATCCAGAAACCATAGGGTCCATCATCTGACAACATTCTGGCAATAGCACTGAAAATTTGTTCTCCATAACTTGCCACTCCCTTAGTTTCAATACAGTTACAACAATGGCTTTTCCTCATTATGTGGAAAATTACCCCAAGTATCTCCTATATATGAAAAGCAGAACAAATCCAATCCGGCCAAATACCACTTCATCACTCTACTCTCAATCATCAGTTAAGCAGCACCTGCTCAGCAATACCCTGGTCAATGATACCCAGTTTGAGCTCCACCAGGGCCACTCAGCTCCTGACCTCATTACCATGGTTCAAACATGGGCAAAAGAGCTCAATTCCAGAGGTAGGGTGAGAGTGACAGCCCTTTAAATCAAGGCTGCCTTCGACCAAGTGTGGTATCAAGGGGCCTTAGCAACACTGGAATCAATGGGTATCAGGGGCAAACTCCCCGCTGGTTAGAATCATACCTGACACGTAGGAAGATGGTTATGGTTGATAAAGGCCAGTCAACTCAGCACCAGGATAAATCTGTAGGAGTCCCTCGGGCAGTGACCGAAAACTTTTTCAAGGCTGCTTCATTAATGACCTTCCCTCCATTTTAAGGTCAGCAGTGGGGATGTTCGCCAATGATTGTAAAATGTTCTGCAACATTTGTGGCTCCTCAGATACTGAAGCAGTCTATGTCCAAATGCAACAAGATCTGGAGAGTATCCAGGCTGACAAGTGGCAAGTAATATTCAGGCCACGCAAATGCCAGACCATGACCATCACCAATAAAATACAATCTAACCTGCCCCTTGGCATTCAATGGTGTTACTGTCACTGAATCCCCCAGTATCAAAGTTCTGGTGGGTAATCATTGCTCAGAAACTCACTGGTCTCGCCACATAAATACAGTAACTATAACAGCAGATTAGAAGCTAAGAATACTGCGGCGAGTAACTCACATCCTGACTTCCAAACGTCTGTCCATCATCTACAATGAATAAGTCAGAAGTGTGATGGAAGACTCCCAATTTGTCTGGTTGAGTGCAGCCCCAACAACACTCAAGAAGCTTTACACCATCCAGGACAAAGCAGCCAGTTTGACTGTCCCTTCATCCACAATGCTCCACCATCAACGCTCAGCAGCAGCAGCAGTGTTTTACTATCTACATGCTGCAATGAAATGATTCACAAAAGATTCTCAGAGACCAACTTCCCAACTCCCATGTCTATCTAGAAGGACAAGGGCTACAGATGTATGGAAATACCATCATCTTCAGGTTCCCCTCCAAGCCATTCACCATCCTGACTTGGAAATATATCGCTGCTCCTTCACAGTCACTGGGTCAGAATCCTGGGATTCCCTCCCTAATGGCATTGGAGGTCAACCACAGCAGGAGGACTGCAGCGTTCAACAAGGCAGCTCACCACCACCTTCTCAAGGGCAACCAGGGACAGGAAATAAATGCTGGCCCAGCCAGTGAATCCGAGATTCACGAAATAAATAAATATAAATTAACAGAGGACGGTGGCTGAGGTGTCGCAGGGATCAGTGCTTGGGGCCCAGCTGTTCACAATGCCCTTTAAACATTTGGTTGCTGGAATCAGATACAATATATCCCAGCCTGCTGACAGCACTAACGAATGTGGGATTGTGAGTGGGTGAGGAGGATGTAAAAAAGCACCAAGAAGACTTAGACAAGTGGAGTGAATGGGTAAATACGTGAAAAATGGAGAACAATGTGAATAGAGGTGACGGTGTGCCCTTTGATGGAAACGATAAATTGGCAGCCTACCATTTGAAAGGGTTTGGTTGAAACATGTTGATCTACAAAGGGATGTATGCTCCAGTTTGTTGTTTCCTTCTGCATAAACCTCTGAGGCCCCTGCAGTGCAGTGAGTTCTGCAACCAGAAGTCAATACTGGGCATGGCATTGGCACGCTGCCCAGTGTACACAGACCCACCAAGTGGGGAGCTGTAACATTAAAAAGGATCCGCATCTCCCTGTACACCAGACGCTGAAAACAATCTTGCAGAAACAGAAAGCAGTGAGGAAGATAAATGGTGTGTTGACCTTCATTTCAGGGGGATGTGAGTTCAGAAGTAAGGGTGTCTTACTGCAGCTGTACAGGGCCTGGTGAGATATCATCCCGAACATTGTGCAGTATTGTGTGTAGTTTTGGTCTCCTCACCTAATAAAGGGCAAACCTGACATTGATGGAGAGCAGTGAAGGATGACCAGACTGATCTCTGGGATGACAGGCTTGTTGTGGGAGCGGAGATTGGGGAGACTGGATAAGTATTCCACGGTGTTTAGGAAAATAGGTGGAGATCTCAGTGAAATATACAAAACTCTGACAGGGTGAGTCAGATTGGAAGCAGGTCACTGAGATGAGAATAAATGTCTGCACTCGCAGGCTGGTGAACCTGGAGAATTCACTCGCACCTGGAAACCGAGACATTGATTATAGATAAGGATTTAGAGACAGTAAAGGGATGGTGGGAGAGCAGGTGTACGTTGTGGAAATGAAGGGCCAACCTTCATTACAATGAATTGGGTAGCAAACTCGATAGACCAAATGTACTACTGCACTTCCTATTTTATAGCTTCCCAAGGTTACTCACATTAACGGATATGTATATCGTGCGGGGTAAGTGCATTGAGGAGATTTTTTCCATGAACTAGAATGGGGGAGGCTCAATGTGTTGTATGACCTACTCCTTTCCCGCTGTTTCTATGCAGTCTGTGGGAAAGCCCTGTAAATGTTATCACAAGCTCTCAGATGTTAGGAAGGAGGTTTCTGCAGAGTCGACAGGACTGTGTTCTCATTCCCTTTTCCGACACTGATGCTGAGGCCGGGTGTTCTGTCCGGTTTCATCCTTTCAGACCTCGGAGTAGTTTGATCCAAATGAGTGCTTTGCTTGACCCTTTTAGAGACCATTGAAATGTTTATCCCATGTCAGGGTCTTTGGAGTCAGTTTTAGGCCAGCCCAGGAAATCATGGGAGATTCACTTCCTAAAAGTACATTGGAGAAGGAAATTCTGTTTACAATCGATATTGGCTTCAAGGTCACTGTTACTGATCCCAGATTTGAGATCTCGATATTTTATTAATTGTCTTTAACTTCCACCCGCTGCCAGATCATCAGCCTGGTCTGGATTAGTAATCCAGTAACATTTCCACAGCAGCACCATCTCCACATGGGGACCTATTAGAAACCACACTGCGCAGATTATTTCTCTGCTGTTTGCCAGCTCTGTCAAAAAGAACTCCAACCAATTTGACTGTCGTGATGTGACTGAGGGAGTGGTAATTGTTCAGATTGTAATTATTCCCCTCTTTGAAAGCGGGACATAGCTGTGTAATTTTCCACACTGCCAGGGAGATGTCGGAGTTGGAGCTGAAATGAAACAGTTTCCCCACGGACACAGCTTGTTGTGCAGCACAAGTCTTCAGTCCTGTTGCAGAAATGGTGTCAGGGGCCATTGCCTGTGTCATAACTACTCTGTTCAGCTGTTTCTTCATGTCACGTGCAGCAATTGAAATTGGTTGAAGACTGAAATCTGTGATTCTGTGGGCATCATGATGAGGGTGAGGTTCATCATCGACTCAATACTTCTGGCAGAGGATGCTGCAGATGAAACATCCTTCTCTTTTACACTGATGTGCAGGTCTGCTCCATTATTTAGGATGGGAATGATTGTGGAGCCCTCGCCTCCAGTCAATTGTTTAATCGTCCATCACCATTTTAGAACTGAACGTGACAGGACTGCAGGGCTACGATCAGATCTGTTGGTCAAGTCTGGTAGCTTTAATGAGTTCGCATCAGGTTAAGGTTCATGTGATTCTGACTCTGACATGTTCACCCACATCGTCACTGAGCCATAGATGGTGTTGATGGTAATGACAGACTGAAGTGTTACCCTGGCAAAAAGTTACAGGTTGTGGTTGAATGCAGGTCTGCTTCTCCTGCTGCTATGGTCTACAGCACTACATGAATACGCAGTTTCGAGCTACAATATCTGCAATGAAATTCTGCTGTCTGTTTCCCAATTCTCACTGAGACCCATTCACCCATCAGCCCTACACTCAGTGACCTAACCGAGTTTCTGATGTGGAAATACTTCCATTTTCAAACTCTCATTCTGCTGAGGATCTGTCTCCCCGGGTCTTGCTTCCAATCTGACACATTCCACAAAAGCATTTAACTGATCTTAATGCAAATGTTTAATTCACCTGAATCTTTTTCCTTGAGAAATACCATCTTCTGTGCTTAAAGTGAACGTGTTTCCTCTGTTTCTTTCCCTGACCATGATTAAGAGCTCTGTAGTGTCAGTAATGCCAGCGTCATGTAGTTTCAGAGCGAATGAATTCTCTGGATTCCCAATCATCTTCACCACATTGTATGATTTCTCTTTTGGTTTGATGCCTTGTCACTCATGGCTGCCTTGTCCTCCCATGAGTATGTTTCATCTTCTTGGGGTTGCATTTCTGGTATTATCTTCCGAATTATCCCCAGAACCTCCTCCCATTGCTGCTCCACGGTCTTTCCTGTTCAGCTCCCCTTCCAATTAACTCTGGCCAGCTCCTCCCGCATGTCTTGGAAGTTACTTTGCTTAATTATAACCACATTACATCTTGAAGAGAGCATTAGATATAAACTGAAAGAAGGTGTTTTGGGAGATGGGACACGAAGAATAATTGGTGGATTTCTTAACTAGATGCAAAGGGAGAACGAGAGAGTGGATATTCATCTGGAGATGTGCAAAATGAGAAAACTACATGATCGAAAGAAGTAGATGAACATTCCTCAATGGTTTGGCAATGCCTGTGTGCTGTGGTCCTTGGTACAACAGAGTAATATGTTCGAATGCTGAGTCTGATGCCAGAATATTTATCTCTGATTATATGACAGACACTAGCTTTGGAAAGAACCCAACAGGCCAATATATTGAAGGGGATAAACTGAAATAATTTGGGACACTGGAATCAAGAATTTGGAGCACTCATCCTGGTAAGAATGAGAGAGTAGAGTAGGGAAATCCAGAAAAGGAGGGAACGTTGAGAGGAAAAAATCATGTTTTAGTATTTTATCAATTTTATACATCATGTGCATCATTTTTCGTTAACTGTGTCTCTGTTGTTCATTTACAATGTGTTGTGCACGTGTGAAAAATGCTACTTAACTGCACACAAACATTGATTAAACAGTGTGTATAAAATCACTTTTCGACAATTGAAACTGTCCTGTTGTCGTGTTACGAGGATACATGAACACCAACTGGCCACCAAAAGACATGACGCACTATCACTATGTTCCATACATACAGACAAAGAAAGGCACCACTTTGACTGGGACAAAACACACACACATGCTAAGACATGCAAGGACCTTCTTAGAGGAATGGCGTTCTAACCAGAAGTCCATCAATAAACGGATCAATTTAGATCCTGTCTCCATTCTCTTGTTAAAATAACCGGAAATGACATCACCCACTTTAAGAAACCAAGACCTATAAATAGAGAGACGGGACATATCACCAGAGCTTCAGCGGAGACTCTCACTGATGTTGTCACCTAGTCATGATGACGAAACCTCTGAAAACAAACCTCCAAGCTCAACGAGCTAACTTGCACACATATAAATTGTTACTTTTTGTTCATTAGTGGAATTTAGGAGTTCTCTGTCGCTCACGATTTAACAGCTTATGATGTGAGGTGAGCTTTTCTAGGTGTGTGGTTCGAATTAACAGAGGGGTTCGACATTGATGTCATAACAGTTTGGGGCCTTGCCATATGGGATTTGGACAAACTTGAACAGATTTGAGATACAACAGGTCCCAGCAAATTCCAACTCATTGCAATTAGTGACTTTGATCTTCAAATAAAACCAGTGGGAAAATTCGTTTAATTTTGTTACTTGTGGTTGATTAAATCAAAAGTGAGGGAAATGGCTTTTAACATTACTAACGAGGTTCCCAAATTTTCCAAGGAAGTTTAGAAGGACAGAAGGAGGACATTTTTTAGAATTAGCAAATAGGTTGGAATTGAGTTTAACCAGGGAGAAAAGGGAAGCTGAAATTGTTATGGAGTTGGTCAAGCTCTTTGATGTATCAGACAAATAGGCAACTGCAGTGGAGTTAGAAAAAACTTAAATTGCAAATGTGGCAACTGGAGATAGAAGATAACTAAAGGGAAGGAAATAGAGAGAGAAGAAAGAGAAAGAGAGGAAAAAGAAAGAGAGAGAGGATTTGAAATGCAGAAGTTGGGAATTAGACAAGAAAGTTAAGTTAACAGGATGGAGATGAAGGGAGAACATAGGGATGTATACAACTATGTTAATAACTTGCCATATTTCGGTGACAAAAATGTCAAAACCTTTTTTATTTCATTTGAAAAAATGACTAGTCAGATGACGTGTCCAGTGAACTTGTGGGTAATGCTAGTTCAGACTAAAATGGTGGGCACAGCTGGTGAGGTATGTGCAGCGCTATCAGATGAGGGGTCACGAGATTATCAAGATGTCAAATTGGCTATATTGATTGGTTATGAATTGATACTAGAAGCATATAGACAGATGTTCAGAAAAATAGAGATGGGAACAGGTCAGACTTATATTGAGTTTGAAAGAAGTAACCACAGTCATTTTGATAAATGGGTGCTGGCCTTAAAAATGGATAAGACCTGTGAGGCTTGAAGGGAGATTAATTTGCTGGAGAAGTTAAAAGACTCACTTCCAGAGATAGTAAGAATTCATGTGAATGTACCGAAAGTTCAAGAAGTGAGAAGCACGGCAGAAAGGGCAGGTAAATATGCACTGGGGCATGAGGTGATATTTAGCTTCTGGCAGGAATTTCATCCTGTGAGGGATAGAAATTGGGAGAAGGGACGATCACACATTACAAAGCGAACAGTAGCGCACAATACTTTACCACAGGTGAAGGAAGAAGCCCAAGGGAGTTGAAAGGTGGTGAAAGGCCCCAGGTGTTCTCACTATAAGGGAGTGGAACACATAAAATGACAGTGCCGATGGTTTAAGAAGGGCATTGGGAAAAGGTGATTTCACTGCAGTAAGCTGGGACACACCGTGCTGGGCGTTGAATGAAGGCACTTTGGGGAATGATGTGGTAGAAGAGGCTAAGCCCAGTGGAATTAGTGAAACTGGTAAAGGAGACCCCAAGTGGAGCCGAGGAGCTGCAGGAGAGTGCACAGCCGAGACAAGGGCTGGGTAAGGAGGCAGTGCCTGATCTCTGAAAGAATTCGTCTCTGTAGATAAAGTTTGCGCAGAAAGAACAGGGGGAGAAGAACAAGAAGTTATAATTTTGTGAGATAGGGGATCTGCTCAGTCTCTAATAGTTGAGAAGTGAGGCGCTGGAAAAGCACAACAGATCAGGCAGCATCAAAACAGCAGGACAATCGAATATCAGGCAGAAACCCATCGTAAGGAACATGGTGGGGAGACAAGGGGGCTGAAAGATAAATACGAGGGGAGCAGCTGTGCTGGTGGGAGGGTCACTGGGAAGGCAATAAGAAGATGTAGGTGGGAGTGATAGTGATATGTTGGAGGGGAGGGTGGAGTCGTTAGGTGGGAAGGAAGATGGCCAGTTAGGGTGGTTCAAGAGGGCAGTGCTAGGTTGAACGTTTGGATCTGGGAGAGGTTGGGGGAGGGGAGATTTGGAATTTGGTGAAGTCAACTTTGATGCTATACGGTTTGAGGGTTCCAGCTGTCCTACCACCGATAGGAGTCCTATCACCCTCCTGTCCGACCTGTCACCATCACACCCCACCTGCATCAACCTATTGTCTTCCAAGTTCCCTTCCACCCAGCTCCACCCCACCCTCCTATTTATTTCTCAACCTCCTTGCCCCTCCCTTACCCCCCACTTTCCTGATGAAGGATTTATACCTGAAACGTTAACTCTCCTGCCCCTCGGATGCTGCCGACGTGTTGTGCTTTTCCAGCCCCACACTTTACAACTCTCATCTCCAGCATCTGCAGTCCTCAATTTCTCTCGGCCGCTAATACTGAAATGAAAGTATTTTCACTCTTTCTGGCATGTTAATCAAGAATGTGATAATCTGTGGAATGGGGACAGAAATTAAGCATTCCCTTGTGTAACATCAGGATGGAATGCCAAATCAAGATTAGGGAAGTAACAGTGACAGTGAGTAACAGAGTGTCAGTTCCAGGAATACAGTTTGTTCTTGGGAACGATTTAGCAGGAGGCGAGGTGGGAGACGCACTCCTTGTGGTGGAGAAGCCAACAGAAGTCTAGGGAATTGGGGTGTTAAAAGAAAAATACAGAGGAATCTTTCCAGAGTGTGTAGTAACAAGATCCCACTGTCATAAGTTACAGCAGGAAGAAAGAAAAAGACAAATGGGTTGATGCTCAGTGACCTGACCCCCTGTTTGATGTAACGGTGCAGTAAAACCCTGAACAGGCAGAGGATCAGGCAGAGGTGTTTAGTCCAGAAAGGCTAATGGACTTATAACAGATATATACACACACATTCACACACACATACACATGCACACACACAGAGAAGGATTCAGTATATAGTTGAACGTTAAAACAAAAAGATAGAATCATAAAATTAAAATGGAGACCCCGATAGGTTACTGCAGAAGGGAAATGGGGTGAAGTACACCACATTGCGTTACCTGTAGCATACAATGTTATGGCTAGCACATAAACTAATTGCAGGCGGTCACCAAGGTGTACAGAAGACTCAGACTAAGGTTCAGAAGCATTTATAATGGCCTGGAATGCACAAGGATGTGTTTTTGTTTGTACATGATATACATCCCAAATGGTAGGTTAGTAACAGGCAGTAATAAAACCAGCACATTTCGTGCCAATTACTGCATTCGAAGAACATTTCACGTGGGTTATGATTAATTGTGTAGCTCCGCTTCCTAACATAAAAGTGGAAAACTATATTTGCTGACCATAATGAATATTTCTACCAGATTTCCAGAGGCAACTCCATTACGGAATGTTAAGATAAAAAGGGAGGTGGAGGGGTTGGTAGCTTTCTTTACTAGCTATGGGCTAGTCAGTAAGATTGAGTCAGACCAAGGATCTCATTTTACCGCTCAGCTGTTTAAGGAAGTCATGGATAGCTTCGGCATGCATCAGTTTAAATCAAGTGCGTCCCATCCTGAATACCAGGGAGTCTTGGAAAGTTAGCATCAGACGCTGAAGACCATGTTCACAGCGTACTGTTATGATTACCCGAATGATTGGAAAAAAGGTGTCCCATTATATTGTTTGCCATTAGAGATGCCCCAAATAAATCTACTCACTTTACTTCCTTTGAGTTAATATTCATACATGAAGTGAGAGGTCCTTTGAAATTAATTAAATATAAATTGACAGGACCGAAGTCGGAAATCTCACACTTGGATTCTGTGTGTGAGGTGAAGGAGAGAGTAGATGGAGTAGGTGAGTTTGCTAAATACTATATCTGAATAGTATCTGAAGAGCACAACATAGAGTGAAGCAGGTGGCAGATAAAAACTCTGAAATTTGAAGATATCCCGTGGGGATGACGTATTAGTATTGCCACCAGTGGTAGGTAATCCCTTCAAAGCCAGGTTTAGTGGCCCCTTTCAAATTAAAAAAAATGTGGAGTCAGTTCAGCTATCTAGAAAAGATACTGGAGATGACAAAAAATTTTATCGAGTATTTTAAATGGATGAATAATGCTCCAGACACATTTATGACTCAGGAACTGAGCTGTGGCCAGATGAACAAATTGTGTAGTTTATCCGTATGATGTGGTGATCTTTAGGAAGTGATTAAAAGCTCACATGTTACAGTTGGCAGAGCATGTTGAACAAGAAGCAAACTTGGTAATAAACGTAAAGAAAACAGAATTCGCGAAGGCAGAGGTGACGTTCTTGGGACATTACATTGGACATGGAAGATTGACCCCATGGAAGACAAAGACGAAGGGCTTTGAGGAATTTCCACAACCATCCTCGAAGAAAGAGATGCTTCAATTTTTGGAACTGAGTGGATTCTATCAGAAGATTGTTCCAAACTTCAGCAGCGTATTGGCACCACTGATGGATTTACTAAAGAAGAACACAGAATTGTGGTGGACAGAACAATGCCAGGAGGCATTTGAGAATTTTAAAGCAGGATTAATCACCGCACCCATTTTAGCTACACCAAATATTCTGAAACCCTTTGAAAATTGTGTTTGATGCTCGGGATATCGGGGTCGGAGATGTATTGATACAGAAAGACGATGATGGAACTGAATGGCTATTTGGCTACTTGTCGAAAAAACTCTATCCACCAGAACAAAGATACAAAATCTCCATTATTGAACAAGAATGATTATGTTTCGCACTGGCCTGACAATATTTTAACGTGTATATGACAAACAAATTGTCGGAGATGGTTTTGGACAATGACAAATCTCTCGCATTTTTTGGAATAGTTAAAGACCAGAATATGAGACTATTTAATTGGAGTTTTACCTTCCTGACTTTAAACTTACAAAAGGTACATGCTGCGGCTCCTACAATGTGATAGCAGATGTGTTATCGCGGATTTAAAGGAAAAAGTGTAGATAAGATTTAGTGTTATTCCAGTGTTATAATGGTGTGCAGAATTAATATGAATGATATAACTGAGATAAATACTTTTGTATTTCAAAAAATTGGGATTTAAAATTAGAGGAGAAGAAATGTAGTCATCTTTTCATTCTGCTGGTTCACTTTCTTTTCTGAAGAGGGGAGCTGTTGTGAACCCAAAAACATGTAGAGTACTTTAAAACTGAACGGGTTTTGCCGAATAGAAATTAAAGCCACAGATGCCAGCTAAAGGTCAAACTGTTTCACATGTCACCATTAGCTGAGAAATGGATACCTGAGTTTTGGTTGTTGTTTTGACAGCCATTAAAATGCAACCAAAGAGTTTAAATAACGCTCAGGAAACCAGAAGCCAATGGAAATTGAATATTATTGTTTGGACACCTGGTAAGCAACCAAATTATGAGAATTACTATGTCATGGGGAGTATACATACCCAGCATTTTGAACACTGGTGGGAGAGCTACTGCCATCCAACAGCAGAGCAACTGCTGTAGAGCAGGAGTGCTAACTGGCCATCTCAAACACTCTCTATCAAAGACACATGTTCATCTAAACTTACTTGCAATAAAAAATAAGACACAGGGAGATCAGCAGCTGGAAGAGTGAGTACAGCGGGGAAGATAGAGTCTGTGTGGTCTTGAGATTGTAATGTTTCATATGTGGGCTGTTGGAACAGCATATTTTTACAGAGTTGGAGTCAGATAGTAAGTAGCTAAGAAAAGAGGGGCTTGTATTTGTCAATAGTTGTTGTTTAGTGTTCACTATTAAAGTTCAGAAACAAACTTGTTCATTTTTGTTTAAATAGTGGAATATAGGAGATCGGTGTCACTCATATTTTAACAGATTACGAGGTGAGGCGAGCTTTTCTGGGTGTTTGGTTTTTATTAACAGAGGGGTTCATCTTCACCTTGTAAATGTCCATCCACGTGAGCCCCATTTCCCTGCAGTTGGCCCATATCCTTCCAGTCCTTTCCTATCGACATATTTATCCAAATGCATTGAAATGTTGTTAATGTTGTTAATGTACACCCCCCACCCCCCCCGCCCCACCACCAACCACATCTGCTGGCAGCTCATCCATGTACCAGCCCTCTGTGTAAAGATGTGGCCGCTCAGGTTCCCTTTTATTCCTTCCCCTCTAACCTTAAACTGATCCCCTCTAATCCTCGATTCTGTACACCTTGGAAAAAGACTGAGAGCATTAACCCGATCCATACCCCTCATGATTTTATACAGCTCTATAAGGTCTCCCTCAGTCTCTTACACGCTAAAGAAAAGGTCCTAGCTTGTCCAACCTCTCCCTATAACTCAGACCATTGGGTCTTGGCAACGTCCTTGTAAATTTCTTCTGCACTCTTTCAAATTTCATAACATCCTCCCTATAAAAGGTTACAAAAACTGAATACAATACTCCAAGTGTGGCCTTACCGAAGTCCTGTGTAACTACAACATAACTTCCCAACTTCTATCCTCAATGTCCTTCCTGATGAAGGCCATTGTGCCAAAAGCCTTCTTCACTGCCCTGTCTAACTGTGACTTTACTCTTAGAGAACCGTGCCCGTGAAAACCAAGGTCCCTCTGCCCACTGCACCTCTGAAGACCCTCCCATTCACCGTGAAACTCCTACCTTGATTTGAGTTTCCAAAATGCAAGAACTCACACATCTATATGAAATTCCATTTGCCATTTCTCAGCCCACTTCCCCACCTGATTAAGGTCCTGCTGCAATTTCTGATAAACTTCCTCACTGATCACGCTACCACTTATTTTAGTGTCATCTGCAAACTTACTAATCATGCCCTGTACTTTCTGAACCAAATCATAGATAACAAACAGCAATGGACACAGCCTTCAGTCTGACCATCATCCTTACACTAAACTCTCTGCTTCCGACCATCAACCCAACTGTATATCCGATTGGACAGTTCACCCAGCATTCCACGTGATGGAACCTTCCAGAGCAGCCTACCATGTGGAACCTTATCAAAGGCCTTACTGAAATCCAGAGAGACTAAATTTACAACTCTGTCCTCGTAAACCTTCTTGGTCACTTCATCAAAGAACTCTAACAAAGTTGGGAAGCATGATCTCCCACTCACAAGTCTATGAAGACTGCTCCGAATCAAACCCTGTGTAAGTAATGGGTGCAGTCAATGGTATGCTGTCCATCATTGTAAGATGATTCGAGTACATCAGTAAAGCCATCTTCCTGCTGTTGTAGAGCCTTGCTGAGAGAGCATTTGGGGCGCTCTCTACAGATTTGATCTCCTTTGTAAGGAATGATCTTCTTCCCACAGATACAGATGGCGGTATCATGAGGGTAGAGTGAAGAACCTGAGAGTTTAATCTGCAGAGCTGTAAAATCTGAAATGGTGACGCTGAAACATGAGGTGTAGCAGGTATATTTCCAAAGGACACATTGATAGGGTGAGAAATTCCATACTTTACTCAGGATTGATTGATCTGATTTATTGCCATATGCACCTCAGTACAGGGAAACACTTTATTTATGAGCAGTGGAGGCAGATCATAGTAAGCATGGCCAGACAGATCATAGGGTGGAAATAGACTTGGACAGAGTAAGGCATACAGGATACACTGCACAAGACAAGCACTCAACAAGATCAACATGAGAAAGATCAGCATTATTTGAACACAGAGAGTCGATTCATAAGTCTAAAGTGACTTTCCTAATAGTTTATATGCCTAAATTAACTCTACCCATGTTATTGTGCTGTTGGCATGTGAACCCGTACTGAACGCCATGTTGTTCACAATCCCCAACATCAGCCATAATACCTTCAAACTGAAACAGGTAGCCGTTCCCACCAGCTTCCGCCATACATAGAGAACACCAGGCTGGCTTCTCGGAGATGGAAGGTGCCTTCTTGAGACTTCACACAAGACATATGGCTTCCCTCCTCAACACTAGAAAACCACGTTAAAGTCCCACGTGTTTATCATGAGCAACGGAGCCAGGAGGAACAACGTGGAGCAGTCTGTCTATGCACTAATGTGCATCTGCTCCACTTGTTCATCATGTTGGAGCATCAATCTGGAGACAGTGAGGAATGCCGATGCTGGAGATTGTAGTAGAGAGTAGATTGCTGGAAAAGCACAGATGGTCAGGCAGCTCCGAGGAGCAGGAGAATCCACATTTTGGGCATAAGCCATTCATCAGGAATCAGCATCAATTACCTCATTCTGTCCCTTTGCAAGTGCGTTGAGGGGGAAATGGCCTCCTTCTGTTCCTGTGTAAGAGACTGAAGGAGCTGAATGGCCTCATCCTGTTGCTGTGCAAGTGGCTTTAGGGGCTGAATGGCCTTCTCCTGTTTCTGTGTAAGAGACTCAAGGGTTTGAATGGCTTCTTCCTCTTCCGATTGGACAGGACCAAGGGCCTGATTGGGTTACCCCTGGTTCCTGTTTGACAGCTCGATGTACTGACAAGTGTGACGATGCTGCAGGCTTTGAGAGGTTATTTTGTCCTGGTTTCTTTTCAGAGAGAGATTGAATGATCGTTACCAAGCTGGTTAGTTAAGACCACTGAGTAAACAGCTAGGGAGGCCTTGGGTTAATTTTAATGCAGCCTGAATGGGTGTGGCCAGCTCTCACAAATTACGATCTCTGGGTTTTGGTTTCTCAGTAGTATCAGAAACTATTGGGGTCTGCACAGAGTTGGAATCTTCAGTGACTATCTCCTGAGTGCTACTCTCTCTGAATTTTATCTTGGTGCTGTTTTTAATTCCCGGATTAGAGAAATGTTTGTGACGATCTGTGTCTGAATTTTCCTTTCTGCAAGGGGCTGTGTTTTTGGGATTTTCCTATATTGGTACAGTTCATTAGTAATAGTTCCTAGATTTGTTACTCTGCTAACTTGTCTAATGGAATTATGATTTTCTAAATTTCTCTTTCTTTGCTTTCATTTTATCTTTCCCGTTTCAATAAATAGTGTTTAGCTTCACACCGAGTAGTTTGACCTGTCACATTGCATCTGGAAGAGTCACTTTATATTCCCTTTAAAATAAAAAAAAACATATAGAGTCTAGGTGACCGCCTTCAAATATTTTCGAGGGGCTCTGGTGTGGTCCATCACACTAGACTCCTTCTCTTCCTGAGTAATAGGCTGAATGGGCTGTCCCTGTTCTTCTCCAATAGCGTCAATGGGCTGAACGACTTCCTCATATTCCTGTGAAACTAGCGTGAGGTGCAATGAACTCTTGTTTTACTGTGGCAATGTGCAGTGTCAGGCAGTGCTGGTAGATGAATGTTACCGACACTTTAACAGCACAAGTCTCAATGGAGTCTGGGTCTTGCTGCACATGGACACAGACCAGTTCAGGAGCTGACGGAAGACAAAATGTTCTGAACATTGTGGAATCTTCAGCGACCATCCCCAGTTCTGATCTCATGGTGAGGAGGGTGGGGGAGTGGAGACATTGATGAAGCAGCTGAAGATTTTTGTGAAGAGGAAGCTCCCCTGAGGATCTCCCACAGAGGGGACCCAGGACTGAGATGATGACCATCTTCCTTTGTGCCATGTTTGACCCCAAACACTGGAGAGGTTACTCTGATTCCCATTAAGTTCAGTTTTGTTAACATCCTTGATGTCAATAAAAGTCAACCACTGCCTTGATATCAGGGCCAGTCATTTTTACCTGAACCCTTGTCTCAACTTCTTTTGTTCTTATCAATAAACCATGATATAGGAGCAGCAAGTGTTTTCTTCAAACAGGTGGGATTGAATGTCAGGACTTCTGTTCTCAAGAGTGTTCGGGGAGCGAGATGACTGAAAGTATTTGGAGAGGAGGTAGATGGATATTGACCTGACAGAGAGTTGAGGGCTATGAGGAATTGGGATTGAAAGAGGATTTGAGACCGAGAGCAGATCAGCCATGATCTTAGTGAAGGACAAGGCAGGCTTGGGGAGGTGAACAACATGCCCCTGTTTCTGATGTTCTTCCATTCTGTTATTGGAGAGTTAGTGGGTGTTATTTTCATGAATGTGCAATTACAGGATATTGCAGCCAGGAGACCAGAGGATTTTGTGAGCCAACTCTGGTTGAGGTATATGGGCTGTATTCACAGTGAATCTGGGTCTAAACATGACCAACAAATGAAGCACAAGTTGCAGATAGGGGAAGCTCTGTGAAGAGAGATGAGGGGCCTCTTTCATACCCGTGCCTGGGTTTTCCAATTACTTTTCCCAAATCACTTCAAACCGTGTGGGACAGTATTGAGAGGCTGAATGGTCTCCTCTGTTTCTGTGCACCAGATTATAGGAGTAAGTGGCCTCCAACTGTTCCTGTCTAGCAGGTTTGATGGGCTGAATGGAACACAGGAACATGGGAGTAAGGAGCAGGAGTGGGTCATTAGATACTTTGAGCCTTCTCCACCTGGCACTAAGATTGTGGCTGATCAGGTGGGGGTCTCAGCCCCACTTCCCTGTCTATATCCCATTATGCATGACTCACTTCTCTGTCAAATATTTACCTAACGCAGCTTTCAATCAATGTGAACATAGAGGCACAATAAACTTCCAGTGAAGAGAATTCCCACTTGAAAGGTCCTTTCAGAATTATTCAACATCCTTCTTCTTGAATCAGTCATGCAGAATGGAAACAGACCCGTTAGTCCAATCTGTTCATTCCGATCAGATATCAAATCTGATCCAGTCCCATTTGCCAGCATTTGGTAAATATCTCTCCTCTTTCAGATACTTTTTAAATGTGCGATTGTAATCGCCTTCAGCACTTCCTCTGACAGCACTTTCTGTACACACACCACTCTCTGTGTGAAATATTTACCTTCAGGTCCCTTCTAACTCATTCGCCCTCTCCCCTCCAAACTATGCTGTCTTGTTCTGGACTCCCCTACCCTGGAGAGCAGAACATGGCTGTTCAGAATATCCCTGCCCCTGATGGTTTTATAAACCTCTATAATGTCACCCTTCAGCCTTTGACACTCCAGGAGAAAGCACCTCAACCTAATCAACCTCTCACTAAAGCTCAAACCTCCAGTCCTGGAATATCCGGGTAAGTTATTTCTGCAGAAAACCGAGTTGTACGCAGTATTCTTAAAGTGGCCTCACAACATCCTGTACAGATGCAACATCCCACCACAACTCCTATACTCAATGCTCTGACTGATTAAGACAAATGTGCCAAATGTGTTCTGCACCACTCTGTCTACCTGCGAGTCCACATTCAAGGAACAATATACCTGCAGTACCCCTTTGTTCTCCAACACGCCCCAGGACCTTATCATTAAGTGTATAATTCCTGCCCTGGTGTGCGTTCACAAAATACAAAACTTCGTATTTATCTAAATTAAACTTCATGTGTTACTCTTTGCCCCTTTGTCCCATCTAATTGTGGTCTAGTTGTACTCTGAGATAATCTACTACACCACCTTTCTGATGTCATCTGTAAACTTACTAACTATTGCCCCAATATTCACATCTGAATCCTTTACATAAATGATAAAATACAGTGAACTCAGTACTGATTCTTACAGCACACTGCTGCACACAAGCCTCCAGTCTGAAAAATATCCCTCTTCCTTCAAGGCAATTGTGACTAGCTTCCTCTGTATCTGTTGTGACCAAACCTTACTCATCTGTCTAACAATCAGAATGAAATACCAGCTATGAAGAGAGGCTGAGTAAGTTCGGTTTAATTTCACTAGATAAAAGAAGATTGAGGGGGGACCTGATTGAGGTTTACAAAATCATGAAGGGTATAGACAGGATGGATAGATACGGGATTTTTCCCAGGGTGAAGGATTCAATAACGAGAGGTCATGCTTTCAAAGTGAGAGGTGGAATGTTTAAGGGGGATACACATGGTACGTACTTCACACAGAGAGTGGTGGGCATTTGGAACGCGTTGCCTGCAGAGGTGGTAGAGGCAGGCACGGTAGATTCATTTAAGATGTATCTGGACAGATACATGAGAGGGTGGGGAGTACAGGGATACATATGCTTAGGAATTGGGCGACTGATTTAGACAGTACATTTGGATCGGCTCAGGCTTGGAGGGCGAAGGGCCTGTTCCTGGGCTGTAAATTTTCTTTGCTCTTTGTTCTTTAAATGAACACCTTGCTGAAGTCCATATAGACAAGGCCTACCAAACTGCCTTCATCAATCATCTTTGTCACCTCTTCAAAAAACTCAACCAAATTAATGAGACATGATTTCCCATGCAGAAAGCCACGTTGTCTACCCCGATCAGCCCTTTCCTTCCCAAATGTATGTAAATGCTATCCCTCAGAATCGCCTCCAACAACTTACCCACCACTGACATCAGGCTCACCGGTCTATAGTTCCCCGACTTTTTGGGGTCACTGTTTCCTTTTCTAGTCCCACTCCTCCACTGCTCATAACAAATGTTAAATGTAACCGGGTTGGCGATATGACCGATGATATCGGTCTCAGATTGGGTCAGGGTCAGTAATAGCAACAAGTCAGGCTAGTTTCTTTAATCTGCTAAAGCAACACGTTTATGATCCAGAGCAATGTTACTCAAACTATGGTGGAAAGATGAATGGCAAACTGTTTGGGTATTGCAAATATATAATCAATAGCTTGGAAAGGATGGACGCTAAGAAATTGTTTCCGTTAGGCAAGGAGACTAGGACCCGTGGACACAGCCTTAGAATTAAAGGGGGTTAATTCCGAACAGAAATGCGGAAACATTTCTTCAGCCAGAGAGTGGTGGGTCTGTGGATTTCATTGCCACGGAGTGCAGTGGAGGCTGGGACGCTAAATGCTTTCAAGGCAGAGATTGATAAATTCTTGATGTCATAAGGAATTAAGGGCTTCGGGGAGAATGCGGGTAAGTGGAGTTGAAATGCCCGTCAGCCATGATTAAATGGCAGAGTGGACTCGATGGGCCGAATGGCCTTACTTCCACTCCTATGTCTTATGGTCTTATAGTCTAATACTTCCCTTTCTAAACACACAAACACGTACACACACACACAAACACATACACACACAAACACTATTAAAATGGATTTAGAATTGGGACTTGATGGACAAGGAAGAGGTGTCAGTATTGCATTTCAGAATTTAGGCCCAGAATGAATGAAAGTACAGTTATTCGTGTTGATTCAAGTCACATTTCGCAGCAGTAAAGGTTTATAAAATCAGAATGGTCATGGGTAGGGTGAGTAGTCAGGGTTTTTCCCCAGTTTTGGGGCGTCCAAAACACATACACACACAAACAAACACACACACATAAACACATGTACACACACACATACAGACATACAAACACACACACACATGCACACACACACAAACAAACACACACACACACAGATTAACAAAATTTCTGCAATTTTAATTTGAAAGAACTTTGTCCAGATATTATTGGAACTCATGACAAAAGTAAAAATTGAGATTTTCCAAACGTTATTCTGCTTCTGAAGATATTGTACTCACGCAGCTGCTAGCAATGGGATTCCATCCTGGGAGAGTTGGATTTGGCTGAATTCCCTTTGCTTTAGGCAGTGAGTAGATTCCAATGAATTCTAGTCAGGGAGCACCCAAAGGGTAGTACGGTGGTCAGCACTGCTGCCTTACAGCACCAGGGACTTGGGTTCGATTCCAGCCTTGGCTGACTGTCTGTGTGGAGTTTGCACATTCTCCCCTTGTCTGTGTGAGATTCTAATGGGTGATCCAGCTTCCTACCACAAACTGTGTAGGTTAGGTGGATTGGTCATGCTAAGTTGTCTGTAGTGTGCAGGGAATTCTAGGTTAGGTGCATTAGTCAGGGGTCAATATCGGGGAATGGGTTGGGAAGGTTGGTATGGACTTGTTGGGCGGAAGGGCCTGTTTCAACACTGCAGGGATTGTATAAAAATACGAACGGTAATGATGTCTGTAGAGTTTGTTTTAGCTCGCACACATTGCTGTGATGAGGGACAATGAAGGACAGAGAGTACAATAGGCTGTTCCTTCTCAGGAAGATTACATTTTCTCCCTCTCTGAGCTGAATCACACAATAATATCGTCGTTTCCCAAACTGGACCATGTGAGGTCTCCTTGTACATTGTCCAAACTATGTCTCCATCACATTCCCTGTTCCATGTAGGTGCATCATTGCTACTATCATACACAGAGCAATACCCTGAGCAGAAAATGGTCTCGGCCGATTTGAAATATGTTTACATGGCCCTGCGTCATTAAAAAAATAAAATATTTCATGTATTCAGAATACCTGTGTTAAAATGCATGCATTTTTTAACAAAGACAGAAATTGCTGGAAAAGCTCAGCAGGTCTGTCAGCATCCAGATGCCTTTTACATGCTGTAATTGTACCAGCCTCCATCACTTCCTCTGGCAGCTCATTCCATACACACACCACCCTCTGTGTGAAAAGGTGCCCTTTAGGTCTCATCAAAACCTTTCCCCTCTCACTTTCAAACAATGCCCTCTAGTTTTGGACGCCCCAAAACTGGGAAAAACCCCTGACTACTCACCCTTTCCATGACTGTTCTGATTTTATAAACCTTTGCTGCGCGAAATGTGACTTCAATCAACAAGAATATCTGTACTTTCAGTCATCCTGGGCCTAAATTCTGAAATGCAATACTGACACCTCTTCCTTCTCTATCAAGTCACAATTCTAAATCCATTTTAATCAGTTTGTTCAGATGTATCCTGAGACACTTCGTGGACTTTAAACCGAGACCTTTGTGCGCGGAGGTAGGGACACGAGCATCACTCAGCAATACCCATAAAGCTGTAACAGTATTCTCCTGTGTGTTTGTTCATCAGCCTGTCCTGACATGCTGGGACATACCTCTGCAACAGGCAGGACTTGAATCCAGTCCTACGAGACCAGAGCTAGGAACATTACCACACAAGTTCAGGAACTGGAATCAAATCCAGAGTTCTGGCTCAGAGACAGGGACACTACCCACCACACTACCATACCCAGATTTTGGGTCATATTTTAGTGCCCACTTTCAGCTCGGTATGGATTTATTATAATCAGGTTCCCATTACTGAACTACACAAAACACTTTGAATTGTTAAACAAATACAAGATAATTGTCTCAACTGTAGGATATTGAGTGTATGTGATGTGCAATCCAAATTAACTATGAACATCTTTAATCGCTGTTATCTGTAGTCTGCAATATTAGGGAAAGAAATCCTGCAGACACATTCTGCCCAATGAAGGATCTCAAATGGATATTTATTACTGAACACCAGAGACGAAAGAAGAGCTTAATTTCTGGTCACAAAACACTGATCACTCTTACCCAACTCTAACGTGCGACTCCCCTCTTCCTGACCGGTGATTACTGTCCAGCCTCTCCTCCCCACTGACTGTGTCAGCAATCTGTCCCTCCTCCCCCTAACCACACAAGGCAAACCAAGCTCAGGGTCTTTGTGAAAATCAAGGCCGGAGTGTGCAGGCATCCTGGAGAGGGATGGGCATTTTAAAATTGAAGGGGGTGGGTATGACGGCTGTAATATCACACACTGGGCTGAGAGGTGGCAGATAGAGTTTAGTTTAGATTAATGCGAGGTATTGGATTTGGTAAATCAAACAAGAGCAGGACCTATACAATTAAAAGTAGGGCCTTTGGCAGTCTTGTAGGACAGAGACCTAGGCCGTCAGGTATAATTCTTTAAAATTTGCATCTCATATAGATTGTGTGGTAAAGAAGGTGTTTAGCACACTTGTCTTCATTGGCCAGACCTTTGAGTATCGGAATTGGGACATAATGCTGAGGTTGTACAGGACATTGGTGAGACCTCTTCTGGAATACTGTGTCCAGCCTGGTCATCCTGCCCGCTCACTCCATAGGCACATTACCCTCTCGGTGAAAAAGCTGCCCCTAGGGTCACTTTAATATTTCCCCTCTCACCTTAAACCTATGTCCTCTTGTTTTGGACCCCCTGTACCCTTAGAAAATACCTTGACTATTCACTTTGATATTATTGACCTTGATATTATTAAGCTGGAGAGGGTTCAGAAGAGATTAACCTGAGTGTTGCTGGGAGAGGAGGGATTGAGCGATAAGGAGAGGCTGGGTAGACTGGTACCTTTTTTCACTGGAGAGTATGAGGTTAAGGGGTAACTTTACAGATGTTTATAAACTAATGAGGGGTACAGATAAGCTGAAGGGCTGATGTCTTTTCCCTAGAGTTGGGGATTCAAAACTGAGACATATTTTAAGATGTGAGGAAAAAGATTTACAAAAGTCATGAGAGGTAAATATTTTAGACAGAAGCTGGCTTGTGTGTGGAATGAACTTCCAGAGGAAGTGGTGAAAGCAGGGACAATTACAACATTTAAAGGACATTTAGATCAGTACATGGATAAGACATCAGTTTGGATGGTACTGTGAGCAGCTGCCCTCTCCCTCCCCCCCTCTGAATGAATCCCTGTTGGATTTCACCCTCTGTCAATGCCTTGCAGTAGCGTGGGGAGGCCAGCGGAGGGTGGCATTGCATCACTTTAAGCACCACAGAGACTGGCAGACCTGCCCCACACAGAGATACACAGATACACACACGGGAATGGTGAGGACACAGCGTGAAGCTCATCTGTTAACTAAAACTAAATATAAAGGAATGCTCAATTCGCCTCGTAAACTGTTAAAATATGAGTGACAGAGAACTCCCAAATTCCACTGTTTAAATAAAAACATCACTTTATTTTTTCACTCTGAAAGTGAACATTTTACATTAACTATTCACAACTCTGGGACCCCCCTTTCTCTTAACTGCTTATTACCTGACTCCAGCTCTCCAGCAATATACAGTTTCTGGGTCTTCTATCCTCTCGTATCATAGGTACTTGGCAGATCTCAGTTCTGAACAGCATTCCCTCTCTCTTAAAGGTAGAGTACACACTTTCAACTCCATCACATTATACCCTGATGAATATCGATAAGTGGGACCTATCCGGATTCCTCTTGCTCTGTGGTTTGTCAATATTTCATTTGCTCAGTCTGGTGTGTGTCAGGACTTTTGTTGCTCCATTGACAGCATCTCATTATTCGACTTTGTCCATAGGAATAAATCAGTATTTCACTTGCTCACACTCGTGTATGTGGGGCAGGATTTCAGTTGTTTCATGGGGACTGTGACACTATAACAATCTCAATGGTTGTAGATGGCACCGAACCTGGAAGAACTCTGAAGTCTATGGAGGTCAGTGTGGAACTCTAACAGGACAGTGACACGTTGGAGTAGTGTTCAGGTGTAAGGCAGATGGGGATCAGTGCAGAGCAGTGTGAGGTGATGGACTGTGGTAGAAAGGACATTGAAAGGCAGTTTAATACAGGTCATACCGTTATAATGGGGCTGCAGGAACAGAGAGTCCTGTGTGTATTTGAGCACAGATTATTGAAGATATCAGGACAAGTGGGGAAAGCAGTAACTATCACAGATCAGTTTCAGTATCTGAGCTGTTTACAGGGGAGGTGTAGGAGGGAGTCTCGGTGCTCCCTTCCTGGGAGGTGGTGGTGACGATGTGTTGTGAGCCCACCCTCCTGCCCACCGAGACTGTGGGGATTCCATTTGTACCAGCTCGACACAAAAGGGAGATCGCATCAGGGTCACAGCTTCTAAGTTGTGCCGGGGGGAAACGGAGCTGCCAGAGGGTTTAAAGTGAGAATTGTCCTTCAATGAACATTGCTCCTGACTCGGTCGGTGGGACGTGGATGTTTCAGAATCTCCACACGAGGTGTCCCGGTCCCCTCCAGCTCGTACCAGGGTCCTCCCCACATGGCAGGGGGAGGGGGGTGAGGGAACGGTTATCAGGCACTCCACCACCACCGGATAGGCCCTTTCTGTCCTATTCCAGGCTGTTTCACCTGGAATGGGAGGAAGAGAGGGAGGGAGTGAGGGAGGGAGTGGGTGTGGTCCTACTGTTAGTGTTAGTGTAGGCGGGGAGGGGGTCATGGTGAGGTGTCCGGAGGGAGTCAGTCCACAGCGTAGTATCCATGCAGCGTTATTGATGTGGGGGGTAAAGTGGACGGAGTGACAGAGAGAGACAGACAGAGACAGAGACAGAGAGTGACAGAGAGACAGAGACAGAGACAGAGACAGAGAGGGAAGGTGCTTCATGCGACAGTGAGAGTGGTGGAGCATGAGCCTTGTTCGGGGGTCGGTGCTATAACAGATACACAGTGAGTGTGAGGGATTAGAGACAATACAGTGACCCTTACGCTGACAGAGTGGGGAAGGTTATTGATGCTTGTCCTGTATTGCTGGGCATTTCTTCAGACCACAGATACTGCACTGAGCTGGGTGGGGAGCTCAGACCATGCTCGGTGGGTCTGGTGGTGTGGCCTCCCCTGGAAAGAGAATGGTCTCATTCTGTACTAGCTCATCCACCAGGCCCTCCGTGCCCCTGTCGACAAACCGTGGTGTAATTGCCCATGATCTGCCATGCTCGGGGTAAACTGTTCAGGGCAGCTCTGAACTGAGAAAGCACAACCGTGTGCCCATTGGCCTTTTAAAGGTGGCCCCAGTGCCAGGGATCCCGGAATATCCAGGGGCATCTGGGTGATGGTGTGTACCTGCAGTCATGATGGGTGGAAGAATCGGGCTGGTATTGAATGAAAGGGACACCATGGGGTGGGGTGGGTGGTTAATGAGGTGAGTCCAATACGATAGCACCAGGAAACTAGCTCAGCCTCGTGTGGACGATCCCTCTGTCACATTCAAGGATTATCAAACAAAGATAAATTATTGTAAGAATCTGCCCAATGAGTCATAGATTCTGTTGAAACCAATTCCAGTTACAAAGATGCAGAACAAATGCTCATCTGGCCTCACACCAATATCCCTTTTTTCCCATCTTTCCTGGGAAGACAGGCTCATGTTACAGGATGTTATCGAACTGTCGACATTTCAGCATTCTGCAACCTGGAAACACATCATTCCATGACACTGTTCTCTCAGTCTCCCCCTCTCTGTCTATACCCCAAACCCCTCCCATGTGGTGATATTTAAACTGATTCCCCTGCCATCTCACCCTGGCAGTGATGTTCACACCCACAGCACCCCCTTGTCAGGGCAACAATGGAGATATGGAGCTGTAAATGGGTGGGAGCTGCACATCCTGTCACTTCCAGCCCGGGCTGCAAGTTTGCCCATACTGGGCAGGGATCTAACACAGTGTAACTGAGGAATGCACTGGGGTGGTGTACACAGTCCTACATGCTGGGACGGTAACTGCTCCTGGGTTATACATCAATGCACTGGGGTGGTGTACACAGTCCTACATGCTGGGACGGTAACTGCTCCTGGGTTATACAACAATGCACTGGGGTGGGGTACACAGTCCTACATGCTGGTGGGGGGGGGGGTGTAACTGGTCCTGGTTTACAGATTAATTCACAGGCAGACTAACTGGTTGAGGTTCATAGATAATGCAATGGTATAGTCTGTGCAGCTCCACATACTGGATGGATATTTCTTTCATGTTCAGACATTAATGCACTGCTGTGGTCTGCACAGCTCCCCGTATTCCCGTGTATCAGCTTTGAAATGCTGAATGTTCCCTTCCATTTCCTGTGTAACAGGTATGAGAGATTAAAAGATCTGCTCCAATCGCTGAGTAACAGCCTCCAATAGCTGAATGACCTCATTCTGTTCCTGTTTAAAACTCTTGATGGGCTGAATAGCCTGCTTCAGTATCGGTGCAGCTGTGAATGGTGCTGAATATTTTGAAACCATCAGTGAATAGGCCACTTCTGAGTTTATGATGGAGGGAAGGCCATTGATGCTGCAGCTGTTACGAGCCCACAGTGCCTCATGGATGCCCAGTTTCCATGTGCTCAGTCCTTTAGAAGTATGTCCTACTTCACAGGAGGGAGTACCACATCACACAGTGAGCAGTCCGCCGAATATGATTTATCTCTCCATCCCGGAGGCTCGCAGTCTCATTCGTGATGAAGGTCTGCTGCCTGAAACGGTGATTTTCCTGCTTCTCGGATGCTGCCTGACCTGCTATGCTTTTCAAGCAACACACTAATCTTGAGTGTGTCAAATATGGGGCTGAGACTGTGCCTCCACCAGGACTGTTTGCTGACTGCTCCTACAGATACTGTCAGGGACAGATCCATCTGGGACATGGAGTTTGGTGAGAATGTTTCCCCCAGTCTGGCTGTTGTGTATTGAATCCTGTCCCTGCTCAGGCAGCGGTGGGCCCGTGGGGACACTCTTAGTGATGGACATTGAAGTCCCACACCCAGAGGACGGTCTGTGTCCTTATCACCCTCAGTGCTTCCTCTGATTTGTTTCCAAGAGGAGGGGTGGGGGGAGCAGGAGATAACCATCCTCAGGCGACTTCCTTGACCATGATCTGTTACGATGAGATTTCCTGGGTTCTGGAATCAATGTTGGGGATTGCAGGGTAACTCCTTCCCTGACTGTATCCCAGGGTGTCCCCACCACGGGTGGGTCTGTCCTGCCAGTGGCTCAGGATATACCCAGGGATGGTGATGGGGCTTCATGAAACATTATGGGTGAGCACGGTGGCACAGTGGTTAGCACTGTTGTCTCACAGCGCCAGAGACCCGGGTTCAATTCCAGCGTCGGGCGACTGACTGTGTGGAGTTTGCACATTGTCCCCGTGTCTGCGTGGGTTACCTCTGGGTGCTCCGGTTTCCTCTCATGGTCCAAAGATGTGCAGGTCAGGTGAATTGGCCTTGGGAAATTGTCCGTAGTGTTCAGTGAAGGGGTAAATGTAGGAGAATGGGTCTGAGTGGGTTGGTCTTCGGAGGGTCGGTGTGGACTTGTTGGGCTGAACGGCCTGTTTCCACACTGTAGGTAATCTAATCTAATCTAAATTACCCATCAGGACCGATCTTGTGAGTATAACAGTTTCGGACTGTTTCCTGACTGGGAGTGTGGTGCTGGAAAAGCACAGCAGGCCGGGGAGCAGGGGAATGAACGTTTCAGGTATAATCCCTTCATCAGGAATGAGGCTTTGGGGGCTGTGGGCTGGGGGCTGGGGCTGGGGGAAGGGAGCTGGGAATGTGATCGAGAGATGGAGGTGGGGGAGAGGTGATAGGTCAGAGAGGATGGGGGAAGGTCATGAATAGGTCAAGGAGTTACCCGGAACGTTCTGTCCCTGACATTCTATAACTGACATTCCCCGGAACGTTCTGTCCCCAACATTCTATAACTGACATTCCCCGGAATGTTCTGTCCCCGACATTCTATAACTGACATTCCCCGGAACGTTCTGTCCCTGACATTCTATAACTGACATTCCCCGGGACGTTCTGTCCCCGACATTCTATAACTGACATTCCCCAGAACGTTCTGTCTCCAACATTCTATAACTGACATTCCCCGGAACGTTCTGTCCCTGACATTCTATAACTGACATTCCCCGGAATGTTCTGTCGCCGACATTGTTTGTGAACGGCCGGACGTCAGTGAATTGAACAAATGATAAGATCCTGAGGGAAGAGATCCCTTTCCAGGGAGAAGGAGACACTATTCCAAAGGCCCCTCGGGCAGTTAAAGGGGTGAGTACGTTTTCCCTGCGTTTACATTTGTTCCCGACACAGGATCGACCACAATTTTGACCAAAATACAGAAATTCCCAAACTCCGTTTGTCTTCAGGAAACTGGGAGAGAATCCTTCAGGACAGTAACGTTTCCACCCTCCGTATTAGGAACTGGGAAGGAGTGACCTGTGTCTGCTCTCGAGTGAGTGAGTGTGTGGGAATGTTCTAGAAACCATCTGTCCTTATGGATGTGTCTCTGTGTGTTTGGGAAGGGAGGGTTTCTTGTGGTTGATGTCACATTTTTGTCAGTAATTCCCACCTTCCCATTTGTTATTCCAGCTCCAATTATTTTAATAAATCCCTGAATACAGGGACACATTTGAAAATCTCATTGGGTCCCCGATCAAACGGGTCCCTTTGCCTCCAGGCTGATGGATAATGGGTTTGTTTTCCTTCCTCACAGTTAACGTAGTGACCATCTACGTCCTGCTTTATAAAGATTGTGGATTGTCTCCATGTGTCAGACGTTACCTGGGGGCCATGGCAGCGGCGGATCTCCTGGTCATTATCTTCGACCTGATCCTGAGACACATTCCCATTGTTTATAAGGAACAGTTTTACTTCCTGGAGTACTCCGTCCCCGTGAGTAATATCCACGCCGTCCTGCTTTATGCAGCCACTGACTGCTCTGTCTGGTTCACCGTCACTTTCACCTTTGATCGGTTTGTGGCCATTTGTTGCCAGAAGCTGAAAAGTAAATATTGCAGTGAGAAAACGGCGGCTGTGGTTCTGGGAGCAGTGACTGTGCTGAGCTGTTTAAAGAACATTTTCTGGTATTTTATGTTCACGGCTCGGTATTCGCTGGGGAACCAGCCCTGGTTTTGTGATGTAACAGACGGTGCTCTATTCTCCAGTGTCTGGGTCACAATCGAGTTCCTCCACCACATTCTAACCCCGTGTGTCCCATTTCTCCCGATTCTGCTGCTCAATGTTCTCACCGTCAGACACATTTTAGTGACCAGCAGAGCCCGCAGGAGACTCCGCGCTCACACCAATGGGGACGCTCAGTCTGACACTGAAATGAGAAACCGAAAAAAATCCATCATTTTACTGTTTGTGATCTCGGCCAATTTCATCCTGTTATGGTCAATGTTAATGCTGTATTCTATATGGTACCGGATGGATGATATTGCGTATTCCCCTCTGTATCTCGATGACTTTGTGCAGGAATTAGGCTTCATGCTGCAGCTCCTCAGTTGCTGCACAAACACCGCAATTTATGCCGTGACCCAGACTAAGTTCAGGCAGCAGCTGAAGAATGTGCTGAAATATCCCTTCGCCCAAATCCATCCATCCATCAAATTCCCTCATTAATCAATCCATCCGGGATTTTCTCATTTCAGTTCAGTGTTTCAGCGATGGAGCAGCCTGTCGCTATGGTAACAGACTGAGGGTAGCGCTGGTTTGTCCATCCTTATCCCACACGGGGTTACAGAGAAACATTTCAATGTTTCTCACAACTCAGGGGCCAGTGAGAAAAGGCACCATCCCACTGACTGTATCCATCACTTCCATTTGTAGCCAATAAAAATGTTGATTAAACGTGCCGAGCAGCAGAGTGACCGATGTTGTTGTGTGTCTTTGTGTTGGAGAAGCTGAGCTGGAGAGAGACAGACACAGCCCCAAGTCCTGGTCCTCCGGGAAGGGGAGGGCACCGCGCCCTGAGCTCAGGAGCTGGGTTTAACTCCCTCTGACCCCCCCCCCATTTCAACCTGGCATCCCCAATTCCTCACCCCCACTTTTCCTCCTCAATTCTCTCCATCTCTCCCTTCCTGCACAATCTCTCTTTCTCACCACCTCTCCCTTTCACTCTTGCTGGTCCCCTCTCTGACAGCCCCCGACCCCGGTTTCTCCATCTGCCTCCACTATTCTTTCTGCCTCACTCTCCCCCTCTCTCTCTCACACCCCAACATGAGTTTATCCTCCTGCCTCCATTCTTCTCTCTCCCCCTCACCCTCACTCTCTCTCTCTCTCTCTCCTACCGTCTCTATTTCCTTCTCACAATTCTGGCTCTACCCCATTTTCCCCACCTCGCACTTCCCACATCTCTCGATCATCTCACACCCACCTCCCCCCCCCGCCCCCTCCTCCACAAGCAGACTCACCACCAACCTGCAGTCTCTGGGTCAGAGGGAGAGGGAAGGACCAGGGAGACAGAGTGTGTCAGAGAGAGAGAGAGTAAGGGCGGGACAGAAGGGAGAGAGATTCAGTTAGAGAGAAACGGAGGGTGGTGGGGAGAAAGAGACCAAGATAGGGGGATCGAGAGTGAGAGAAGATGGAGAGAGAGCGAAGGAGCAAGGAAAGACTGAGAGAGAGAGAGGGAAGGGAGAGATAAGGTCAGGGAGGGAGGGAGAGAGAGAGAAATAGGGGAGGACATAATGAGAGAGGGGACAGAGAGAGAGGTGGACAGAGAGAGAGGGGACAGAGAGAGCGGGGACAGAGAGAGGGGGGACAGAGAGAGGGGGCAGAGAGAGCGGGGGCAGAGAGAGAGAGGGGCAGAGAGAGAGAGAGAGAGAGAGAAGGGGACAGAGAGGGGAGAGAGAGAGAGGGGGGGACAGAGAGACAGGGGGCAGAGAGAGAGGGGGCAGAGAGAGTGGGAGACAGAGAGAGGAGGGACAGAGAGAGGGGGACATAGAGAGAGGGGGGCAGAGAGAGAAGGGGACAGAGAGAGAGGGGAACAGAGAGAGAGGGGACAGAGTGAGAGGGGACAGAGAGAGAGGGGAGGAGAGAGAGAGGGGGCGGGGGGCAGAGAAAAGGCGAGAGTGAGAGGGAGGCAGAGAGAGAGGGCAGAGAGAGAGGGGGGGGGCAGAGAGAGAGCGAGAGAGAGGGGGCCAGAGAGAGAAGGTACAGAGAGAGAGGGAGACAGAGAGAGAGGGGACAGAGAGAGAAGGGGACAGAGAGAGGGGGACAGAGAGAGAGGGGGACAGAGAGAGAGGGGGGAGAGAGAGAGGGGGGCAGAGAGAGAGGGGGGAGAGAGAGAGGGGGGCAGAGAGAGAGGGGGGCAGAGAGAGAGGGGGGCAGAGAAGAGGGGACGGAGAGAGAGGGGGACAAAGAGAGGGGGCAGAGAGAGCGGGGTCAGAGAGAGAGGGGAGCAGAGAGAGAGGGGGCGGGGGGGCAGAGAGAAGGCGAGAGAGAGAGGGGGGCAGAGATATAGGGGGCAGAGAGAGAGGGGGCAGAGAGAGGGGGTGGCAGAGAGAGTGGGGGGCAGAGAGAGGGGTCAGAGAGCGAGGGGGGCAGAGAGAGCGCGAGAGAGAGAGGGGAGAGAGAGAGGGAGATAGAGAGAGAGGGAGATAGAGAGAGAGGGGAACACAGACAGAGGGGGGCAGAGAGAGGGGGGAACAGAGAGAGGGGACAGAGAGTGGGGAGACAGGGAGAGGGGGACAGAGAGAGGGGGAGACAGAGAGAGGGGGAAAGGAGAGAGGGGGGACAGAGAATGGGGGGACAGAGAGAGAGGGACACACAGAGAGGGGGTCAGAGAGAGGGGGGAGACAGAGAGAGGGAAGGATAGAGAGAGAGGGGGACAGATAGAGGGGGCAGAGAGAGAGGGGGACGGGGGGTACAGAGAGAGGCGGGGGACAGAAAGAGGGAGGACAGAGAGAGAGGGGGACAGAGAGAGGGGGACAGGGGAGACGGAGAGAGAGGGGGACAGAGGGAGTGGGGGACAGAGAGAGGGGGGACAGAGAGAGGGGGGACAGAGAGAGGGGGGACAGAGAGAGGGGTGGACAGAGAGGGGGGAAAGAGAGGGAGGACAGAGAGGGAAGGAGAGAGAGAGAAATGGACAGAGAGTGGGCAGGACAGAGAGAGAGGGGACAGAGAGAGGGGGGTCAGAGAGAAGGCGACAGAGGGGAGGGACAGTGAGAGTAGGGCAGAGAGAGAGGGGGCAGAGAGAGAGGGAGCAGAGAGAGCGAGAGATAAAGAGGGGGGCAGAGAGAGAGGGGGAAAGAGAGAGAGGGGGACAGAGAGAGAGGGAGACAGAGAGAGAGGGGGAGAAAGAGAGAGGGGGACAGAGAGGGGGGGACAGAGAGTTGGGGGACAGAGAGAGGGGGGACAGAGAGAGGGGTGGACAGAGAGGGGGGAAAGAGAGGGAGGACAGAGAGGGAAGGAGAGGGAGAGAAATGGACAGAGAGAGGGCAGGACAGAGAGAGAGGGGACATAGAGAGAGGGGTCAGAGAGAAGGCGACAGAGGGGAGGGACAGTGAGAGAGAGGGTGGACAGAGAGGGGGGACAGAGAGAGAGGGGGGCAGAGAGAGGGGAACAGAGAGAGAGGAGACAGAGTGAGAGGGGGACAGAGAGAGGGGGACAGAGAGAGAGGGGGACAGAGAGTGAGGGGGGAGAGACAGAGGGGGGCAGAGAGAGAGCGAGAGTGAGAGGGGGGCAGAGAGAGAGGGGGACAGAGAGAGAGGGAGACAGGGAGAGAGGGGAACAGAGAGAGAGGGGACAGAGAGAGAGGGGGACAGAGAGAGGGGGCAGAGAGAGAGGGGGCAGAGAGAGTGGGAGACAGAGAGAGGAGGGACAGTGAGAGAGAGGGTGGACAGAGAGGGGGGACAGAGAGAGAGGGGGGCAGAGAGAGGGGAACAGAGAGAGAGGAGACAGAGTGAGAGGGGGACAGAGAGAGGGGGACAGAGAGTGAGGGGGGAGAGAGAGAGGGGGGCAGAGAGAGAGGGGGCAGAGAGAGAGAGAGAGAAGGGGACAGAGAGAGGGGACAGAGAGAGGGGGGACAGAGAGAGGGGGGACAGAGAGAGGGGGGACAGAGTGAGGGGTGGACAGAGAGGGGGGAAAGAGAGTGGGGAAAGAGAGGGAGGACAGAGAGGGAAGGAGAGAGAGAGAAATGGACAGTGAGAGGGCAGGACAGAGAGAGAGGGGACAGAGAGAGAGGGGTCAGAGAGAAGGCGACAGAGGGGAGGGACAGTGAGAGTAGGGCAGAGAGAGAGGGGGCAGAGAGAGAGGGGGCAGAGAGAGCGATAGATAAAGAGGGGGGCAGAGAGAGAGGGGGAAAGAGAGAGAGGGGGACAGAGAGAGAGGGAGACAGAGAGAGAGGGGGACAGAGAGAGAGGGGGACAGAGAGAGGGGGGACAGAGAGAGGGGGGACAGAGAGAGGGGGGACAGAGAGAGGGATGGACAGAGAGGGGGGAACGAGAGGGAGGACAGAGAGGGAAGGAGAGAGAGAGAAATGGACAGAGAGAGGGCAGGACAGAGAGAGAGAGGACAGAGAGAGAGGGGTCAGAGAGAGGGGGGCAGAGAGAGAGGGGGACAGAGAGAGAGGGAGAGAGAGAGAGGGGGGCAGAGAGAGGGATGGACAGAGAGGGGGGAACGAGAGGGAGGACAGAGAGGGAAGGAGAGAGAGAGAAATGGACAGAGAGAGGGCAGGACAGAGAGAGAGGGGGACAGAGAGAGAGGGGGGAGAGAGAGGGGGGCAGAGAGAGAGGGGGACAGAGAGAGAGGGAGAGAGAGAGAGGGGGGCAGAGAGAGAGGGGCAGAGAGAGAGAGAGAGAAGGGGACAGAGAGGGGAGACAGAGAGAGAGGGGGACAGAGAGAGAGAGGGGGCAGAGAGAGAGGGGGCAGAGAGAGTGGGAGACAGAGAGAGGAGGGACACAGAGAGAGGGGGACATAGAGAGAGGGGGGTAGAGAGAGAAGGGGACAGAGAGAGAGGGGGGAACTGAGAGAGAGGGGACAGAGAGAGAGGGGACAGACAGAGAGGGGAGGAGAGAGAGAGGGGACGGGGAGGGCAGAGAGAAGGCGAGAGAGAGAGGGAGGCAGAGAGAGAGGCAGGCAGAGAGAGAGGGGGGCAGATAGAGAGCGAGAG
Source organism: Chiloscyllium punctatum (assembly GCF_047496795.1). Classification (NCBI taxonomy): domain Eukaryota; kingdom Metazoa; phylum Chordata; class Chondrichthyes; order Orectolobiformes; family Hemiscylliidae; genus Chiloscyllium; species Chiloscyllium punctatum. The sequence continues at coordinate 26,340,886 of NC_092755.1, forward strand.
AGAGGGGGGCAGAGAGAGAAGGTACAGAGAGAGAGGGAGACAGAGAGAGAGGGGAACAGAGAGAAAGGGGACAGAGAGAGATGGGGACAGGGAGAGGGGGATAGAGAGAGAGGGGGACAGAGAGAGAGGGGACAGAGAGAGAGGGGGACAGAGAGAGGGGGCAGAGAGAGCGGGGCAGAGACAGAGGGGAGCAGAGAGAGAGGGGTCGGGGGGGCAGAGAGAAGGCGAGAGAGAGGGGCGCAGAGATAGAGGGGGCAGAGAGAGAGGGACAGAGAGAGAAGGGGACAGAGAGAGGCGGATAGAGAGAGAGGGGGGCAGAGAGAGAGGGGGCAGAGAGAGGGGGGTGTCAGAGAGAGTGGGGGGCAGAGAGAAAGGGGTCAGAGAGCGAGGGTGGCAGAGAGAGCGCGAGAGAGAGGGGAGAGAGAGAGGGAGATAGTGAGAGAGGGAGATAGAGAGAGAGGGGAACACAGAGAGAGGGGAACACAGACAGAGGGGGGCAGAGAGAGGGGGGAACAGAGAGAGGGGGACAGAGAGTGGGGAGACAGAGAGAGGGAGACAGAGAGAGGGGGAGACAGAGAGGGGGGAAAGGAGAGAGGGGGGGACAGAGAATGGGGGGACAGAGAGAGAGAGGGACACACAGAGAGGGTGTCAGAGAGAGGGGGGCGACAGAGAGAGGGAAGGATAGAGAGAGAGGGGGACAGATAGAGGGGACAGAGAGAGAGGGGGACGGGGAGACAGAGAGAGAGGGGGACAGAGGGAGTGGGGGACAGAGAGAGAGTAGGGCAGAGAGAGGGGGACAGAGAGAGAGGGGGACAGAGAGAGAGGGGAGAGAGAGAGAGGGGGCAGAGAGAGGAGGGACAGAGAGAGGAGGGACAGAGAGACGGGGGGACATAGAGAGAGGGGGGCAGAGAGAGAAGGGGACAGAGAGAGAGGGGAACAGAGAGAGAGGGGACAGAGAGAGAGGGGACAGAGAGAGAGGGGAGGAGAGAGAGGGGGGGCGGGGGGGTAGAGAGAAGGCGAGAGAGAGAGGGAGGCAGAGAGAGAGGGCAGAGTGAGAGGGAGACAGAGAGAGAGGGGAACAGAGAGAGAGGGGACAGAGAGAGATGGGGACAGAGAGAGGGAGACAGAGAGAGAGGGGGACAGAGAGAGAGGGGGGAGAGAGAGAGGGGGGCAGAGAGAGTGGGGGCAGAGAGAGAGGGGACAGAGAGAGAGGGGGGCAGAGAGAGCGGGGGCAGAGAGAGAGGGGAGCAGAGAGAGAGGGGGGCAGAGAGAGAGGGGGGCAGAGAGAGAGAGAGAGAGTAGGGGACAGAGAGAGGGGACAGAGAGAGTGGGGGACAGAGAGAGAGGGGGGCAGAGGGGGGGGGCAGAGAGAGCGAGAGAGAGGGGGCAGAGAGAGAAGGTACAGAGAGAGAGGGAGACAGAGAGAGAGGGGAACAGAGAGAGAGGGGACAGAGAGAGATGGGGACAGAGAGAGGGGGACAGAGAGAGAGGGGGACAGAGAGAGAGGGGGAGAGGGAGGGGGCAGAGAGAGAGGGGGACAGAGAGAGAGGGGGACAGAGAGAGAGGGGGACAGAGAGTGGGGGGGAGAGAGAGGGGGGCAGAGAGAGAGGGGGGCAGAGAGAGAGAGAGAGAGAAGGGGACAGAGAGAGGGGACAGAGAGGGAGGGGGACAGAGAGTGAGGGGGGAGAGAGAGAGGGGGGCAGAGAGAGAGGGGGCAGAGAGAGAGAGAGAGAAGGGGACAGAGAGAGGGGACAGAGAGAGGGGGGACAGAGAGAGGGGGGACAGAGAGAGGGGGGACAGAGTGAGGGGTGGACAGAGAGGGGGGAAAGAGAGTGGGGAAAGAGAGGGAGGACAGAGAGGGAAGGAGAGAGAGAGAAATGGACAGTGAGAGGGCAGGACAGAGAGAGAGGGGACAGAGAGAGAGGGGTCAGAGAGAAGGCGACAGAGGGGAGGGACAGTGAGAGTAGGGCAGAGAGAGAGGGGGCAGAGAGAGAGGGGGCAGAGAGCGCGATAGATAAAGAGGGGGGCAGAGAGAGAGGGGGAAAGAGAGAGAGGGGGACAGAGAGAGAGGGAGACAGAGAGAGAGGGGGACAGAGAGAGAGGGGGACAGAGAGAGGGGGGACAGAGAGAGGGGGGACAGAGAGAGGGATGGACAGAGAGGGGGGAACGA